>NC_138176.1:181081843-181144069 GCF_964165515.1 Mesoplodon bidens | reverse complement strand
CAGGTCTAACTCTTTGCCTTCTGCATTTTGCTATTTTATCAAACATTTAGAAATTACACATATTCTTACCCTCCTTACTTCCCTCAGCCCTCTACCTACTCATTCCATTTCTTCAGGCAAAGTTCCTTCAAAGACAAAAATGAACCCAGAGAGTGCAAATTTGAAGCTTTACAGTCTGGTGAGTTGCATCATTACCTGAAGAGGTTAGAGCCCACATATCTTATTTATGGACAAGATTGCCCTTGAATTTAGAGCTTCTCCTCTGATACTTCTTTATCACCTCAGGAGTACCTTGTGTTCTACATGCACAACACTTTACAATGTTGCAGTGTAATTATCTTTCTATGGTTCTATCTTCCCTATTAAACTGTGGGCTTCAAGACCTAGGGAGGTCTTCAAGAACTGTAAAGTCAAGGACTGTATTTTATTAATCTTTTGTATCCTCATAGCCTAGGAAATGCATGGCATTTAGTGAGCATTCAATACATTTTGAGCATATAGTGAGCATTTGATACATTTCTTTCACATGAATGAAAGACTAGGTGGTACTGCTTAAAATAATAAGTAATAAAATAAGTCTGAAACATTATTTTTAGAATTGTGCCCTGTCAGCAAGAACACTGGTGTTCCTAAATAAATAATGGGTTTGTTGATGCTAGGACAATGTTTGCTTTTAGATACCATGCTTCTCGATGTGCAATTTTTGCCAATTTTCCATGTAATAACAAAGAGAAATTTGAACTCATCAATAACAGCGTTTGCCTTCAAGACACTAAATGCTGAGAGACCAATTTATATAATTTTAATGAATGAATGAATATCTAATGTAAATGTAAAAATTAAAATTGAAATAGTAACTTATATATTTCATCTAATAATTTAAACTACATGTAATAAATATACTGCATATCTCACAACTGTGAATCAAAAGTATTTTGGAAAGAAATTGCCATTGTCAACATCATACATTACTGAAATTACTTCTTTATGCTATTTGAATGCATATTTTTATAGCAACATATTATTATCAAATAGCTATTTTTGCAAACAGAAACTTCAAACCTATAAATACTATTCTAATAAAAGAATTTTTTTCTTTCCAATGTCTACATCATGAAAAGCTAATTTTGAACAATTCATTGCTTATATGTGCAATAATTATATTTAAAATCATTTAAAAATATTTACATTGTATAGTTTATTATAATTAGGTTAGAGATGAATTTCTGTTTAAAAAAGGTTAGGCCAATTATTTATTTGATATGTTTCTTAAAAGTTACAAATTTTTTTGGATCAAATAATTCATTTCTTGATGTTAACCCATATATGGATGCTTAAAAAGGTGACGAGAATTTCAAGACTTAAATTTCATGGCTCAGTCGGGTGACCAGCCAGAGAAGTTTCAGCTAAAGTCCAGCACTGTAAGATTATAAAACATTTGATTACTTTTAAGCTTTAGAAGACATGAGGAGAAAACAATTTTTATCCTTTAATGAAAACTTCCTAAATTTGATCCACTAATGTTTTAACATAAGAATATTTTAACTACACAACCTTTGTTGCTTTACAAGAGGTTAACAATAGTTCCATTTTGTACCTTTAAACTAATCTCCTTTTTAGGTAGTAAGTCTCTTGAATTATATTTGAAAAAAATATAGAATATGAAGAGACTAAGCACTATTAAACTCTCAGCAGTGTATTAATTTCTGTTTGATGTCCATCTGTAGCTACTATTATGAGATAGGAGTTACTAGTATTAATTTCAATTTCTATGTTTATAGACCATTTGTTGTTAACTTATACAAAGAATGGATAAACATAGATTTCAGGCATTAGCTATATTTTTCTTGGATTGGAAAAATGCTAGAAAGATATGAGAAAGTGTCATTTTATTTCCATAATTTAGACAAGTTAAATGATCTTTTCATTTCTTAAAAATGTTAACCTGAATTGGATAGAGAGTAATGCCTGATGAGCCACTGGGCAGCTTAGCAATGAACCAATTCTCAGATTTGTATCCCAATTTCCTAACTTGTTATATTCATTCTAACAGTCAGACCCTTTTCTCATGCTATGACTGTTTCATCGGGAATATGAAATCACAGAATGTTCAAGGTAGAAGGGTGCTTAAAGATGATTTTTTTTTTTTTTTGCGGTATGCGGGCCTCTCACTGTTGTGGCCTCTCCCATTGCGCAGCACAGGCTCCAGATGCGCAGGCTCAGCGGCCATGGCTCACAGGCCCAGCCACTCCGCGGCATGTGGGATCTTCCCGGACCGGGGCACGAACCCGCGTCCCCTGTATCAGCAGGCGGACTCTCAACCACTGCGCCACCAGGGAAGCCCCCTTAAAGATGAGTTAATTCAACTTGACCCATAGAGCATAAAGATATAACTAGATCTGCGTGTTCAAGTTTGGAGCTAGAAATTGACACTGAGCTGAATTAAACTGCATAGTCAAGAGTTGAGAAGTTTGAAGTAAATGGTTAGGAAATCTGAGAGAAGGTACATGTAACTTCTAGAAGCCCAGAGTAATATGAGGAAAGGTGGAAAAGGGACCCTCCTGCCATGGGAGCTTTGGAGAGAGAAGGACTTAAGAGATGGGACAAGCCAACAGTGGTGATCTAGTGTGGTTTTCATAAATTGAACTTTCTTTTCTTTGTTTCCTATGAAATTTTCAGCAAAGACTTTTCTCACTAATGCAACTGCTTATGGAGGAACATGAGGGGACAATTGATATTTGGATTACATTACAATTTTTTGCTTGCATTAGATGCCTATATAAGTTCATACAATTTGGACAATATATTTTCTTATTTATTAATGGGAAATATATCTTCACAAGTGAACAAGAAATTTAATTTCTTGCCATGTTTCAATTAGTTAGTTTGATGCTTAATGGCCTTTTACTTTTCTACCCTTCGTATTTTTTAGAAAGCAGTCCAGAGCCTTCATGATAGGTAGGATCTATCCTACCTGTCCACACATATGTCCATAGTATAGTAGGAAAAATGCTTAGAAGAGATTTTTTGTTCTTGAATTTCTCTCCAAAAAGATCCAAATTTCCCTTATTTTGGAATGACTTTGGGTTAAATATTTCTAGAAAGTCTCTATTAAAATACTGAGGCTATTATCCAACATTGTTGCCATATTTTAATGCATATGTTTCACTTTTTTCCTAAGAGAAGACAACCCAGATGTAATAATCTATCACAGAAGGAGATGGCATAAGGGCTGGACCAAGAAGATGGACAGTTGGAAGGAAAGCTGGTTTGGATGACTTGGTGAGAAACTTCAGGAATTCAGAGTGTGGTAGGAGGCTGTAGGTTTAAAGTTATGATTAGCAGGGCAAGGAAGTAGAGGACTGGTCTCAAGAGAGATTTCATTTGCTTCAAAACTGTGCCTTTTCTATCCTGTCAAAATGAATGCAAAAATAAAGGACAAAAGGGATAAAGGCTCAGGTTTAATTCCCAGTTATATTTCAACTGAGGTATTTTTTTTCTCTTCTAAATGATCAGTACATTGTTAATCTTTGCATATGAAGTAATCATCTTAACCACTCTCTCTTTAAACTTTTTCCATAAAAAGAAACTAGAATCTGTAAGACATATTGTTAACTCTTGGTTTAAATATTTGCATTTACTCCCATGCCAGACTCCTTTGATGACTAACTAAATATGACTTTAAAAGCTTGAAGAACAGAATATTTAGAAATAACCAACAATTATGTAGTTTCATTTTTCTTTCAGTTTATAATGTACATGCAGAATTATTTGAAGAAAACTGTAGGTATCCTTACTTTGGGAACCCACAAAATGCAAATATTCAAGGGATACTTATTAATTAAGATAAATTTTAAACAGATAGTGTTAAGAATTAAATATTTTAATTTCTCAACCATCTGCTAGTCTTTAAAAAGGATACACATATGGAAAATGCATTACTGATACTCTTAGTAAGATTCTTTCAGGTGTTTCAGTTTTATATTTGAAAATTATGCAATCTTCATTAAATATAGGAATATCAATTTTAGGTTTCTAGAATCATAATGAATTTGATTTTCTTTTGGTTTTCTATATTACTATTATAGTGCTGTATAATATTAGAGTGCAAAGTAGGTGGAAAAACTAATATTATTATTCTCTTCATTTGTTAAATAAAAAAGTATGCACAAAGTATATGCGTGAATGCTAAAGGCCTGATTTTGTGAATTAGTCATACAATTAAGTCCAATGATAAGGATTGTGTGTTTGATCAAGCCCAGAAGACTCATTTTAAGGAAGAAGCCAGGGTTGAATACTGACTTCAAATAAAAGTGCCTACTTTTTCTTGGAGGCTAAAAGAAAAGTTGACTTCATTTACCCAAAAAGGAATTATTTTTTTACTTAGAAAATCAGCATAGTTTCCTTCTTTCTTTTACAGTATACAATTTCAGGCTTCAAAGAAATGGTTTTCTCCAATGGAAATAATTCCATAGGCAGATATTCATTTACTTCTGTTCAGCTATGGCTGGAAAGACAAGTCTGGCTCCCTTATTTGGACTCCCTTGAGCCATTAAAAAAACTCTTATCAGCTCTAGCTAGCTAGCTATCATCTGAATGTATATTACCCATCTCTGTCACCTATCTAAAAATCTATCACCTGTTTTTCTATTATCTCCTCTTCTGTGCTTGATTATTTAATTAGTACCCTGAAAATGAAATAAAATAAAATAAGATCATAGAAAGTGTATTTCTTTCACCATATGACTGAATAGGAAAAATAATTCTTCTCTTGAGTATTTACTAGTCTCTGAGTCTATATGTGCCATACGGCAAAATGACTGTCAGTTTTAATTGACTCGGTTATTTAATTAAATGAAATGACTGACTTGGTACTAATTATTGTTCTGTAGTATCAGAGAGGGTCAATTTTCCCACTGATTGAAATGCATAGTTCATCTTTTAGAGCAAAAGGGCAGAGAGAGAATAGTCATTCAGAGGTAGAGATCAGAATCTTGGGTGGGGAGATTAAGAAAGGAAGTTTGAAAAAACATTTAAAAAAATTATCTTTGTTTTGCTTTGTTTTTAGACATGAAGTTAAATTTATTTTAAAATTTAAAATAACATTAAAAAAGAGCATGTGACTTCTCTTTTTATTAAAAGAGAGAAAGGAAAAAAGCATGAAATAGGGATGGAAAGAATATGATGCCTGGTAAAGAAGATCTAGTATTCTTATAACCACTAAAGGTGTAATCAGGCTCAGCCTGTCCTGTGTATATTATGATGGCAAAGATCATCATTACTGCCATTGTGTCCATTTTCTTCCCCATGTCTACTTCATGAGAGATACCCACATTGCCTCTAAGTACTTTGCTCTAGGGCCTGAACCACATGTGGGCCAGAGCTGAGATTAAAATGTAGGACTTTTGAATATCCATTTCAGTCATTATTGTTGCTATGGCTTTTCCTTAGTTCTCAAATGTGTGTGTATGTGTACATTTTTCATTATTTATCAATAAAAGTACAGTTTGAATTAGTAATAGATACAATTCAGAGCTTAGCTCTTTTAGTATATGTTATTTCCAAGCTAAGTTATTGGTTTGGTTAAATTTTTGCAAATACTGAAAACTCAAATGTTCAAATGGTAAATCACAGAGAACATGGTAATTGTACAAATTGTTTAAACTCTTATGTAAAATTTGATAAGGTGTTTTACATAACTAATGAATTGACAAGGTCTCGTGGAGAAAACAGTTCCAGATCGCAAACATACGCAACGGATTTAGTCAAACAATTTTTTTGGCAAGAATACTATGACTTTTGTAATCAGTTGTGAGCCAATGAAATACAAAGATGAGTCTAGTTAATAATCTACAATTATTGGCTAAAGAAGTATATTAGTGCTGATCTCCCTCTATTCATCCTACATTTTCTCTTCTATCAACCCCACAAGGCTTTGGCACAATGAAGTGGGTGACTTTTATTTCCCTTATCTTTCTCTTCAGCTCTGCTTATTCCAGGGGTGTGTTTCGTCGAGATACACGTAAGAATTCTATTTTTCTACTGTTCAACTTTTATTTTCCTAATAAAAGAAGGTTTCAGTAAACCTTGAATCTTTAATGAAGTAAGTTTTCCTTTAGCATTTATTTTCTAGACTGTTATGATATTTTGTATTTGTGAACCCTTAAGAAGTTATCTTATATTTCTAATATCCTAGGTGAAATAAGTAGTGAGAATTGTTTAGTAACTGTTATTTGCTATTGCACATGAGGGAACTTAGGCAGAGTGAATTAAACTTCACAGAATATAGTTGAAGATAGAAATCAAAAGTCCAGATTCCCAAAGGTCTATCCACTGTACCTTAATTTATATAAAAAATATAAAATCTGTGTTTTTAATCTTATAAATAGAACTTTTTATTTATATATATATATTTATATATTTTTTCATATATATATATATATTTTTTATGTATTTATATTTTTCATTTCAGACTGTCCTCTCAGTGGCTGTTAATAGACACTGCAAAGGCATTAGATCTTATCCAGGTTTGAATATAAAGCTATAAATATTTGATGATTTTTCAAATAGTATCATTTGAGATTAAATAACTCTTCTCCTTAAATGCAGAAGAAATAGTTCACCATCATCCTAAGATTTTCTGTTGGGAGTCAGAGCTCATATCTTGGAGCAAATGAATACCTAAGTCAAATGGAGAGAAACATAAAAAATAAGATCTTAACCAGTTGTTTCTTTAGAATTTAAAGCAAATCTTTTTTTTTTCCCTTTTTTTCCCCCCAGACAAGAGTGAGATTGCTCATCGGTTTAATGATTTGGGAGAAGACAATTTCAAAGGCCTGTAAGTTAAAATATTTAAAAATGAAAATTTAACGTTTCTAATAGTATTGGTTATAATTTTGAAGTCCTTATATTCCACTGTCATCAAAGATTCTAGAACAGTACTGTCCAATAGGGTTTTCTGCATTGATGCAAATATTCTGTATCAGTGTAGTCCAATATAGTAGCCATTGGCCACATGTGGCTATTGAGTACTTTAAATATGACAAGTGCAGCTGTGGGTCAAAAATTTAAACAGGGGCTTTCCTGGTGGCACAGTGGTTGAGAGTCTGCCTGCCGATGCAGGGGACACGGGTTCGTGCCCCGGTCCGGGAGGATCCCACATGTCGTGGAGCGGCTGGGCCTGTGAGCCATGGCCACTGAGCCTGCGCGTCCGGAGCCTGTTCTCCGCGGCGGGAGAGGCCACAACAGTGAGAGGCCCGCGTACCACAAAATAAAATAAAATAAAATAAACAGTATTTAATTTTAATTAATTTAAATATATAGTCACTTATGGCTAATGGCAACTGTTTGGACAGTGTAGCCCTGGAACTCTTATATAACCTGCATGGTGGAAAGTTCCTTTCACAACTAGCTTACTAAATTCTTTTACCTAGCAAATAGTTCTGTGGTTTCTTGAGATGATTTTAATATTTTTTAATCTAGTAAAAGTTGAGAAAATAGTTTATTTTTCAAGGTCTATCTCATTCTACAGCCTGATTAAATAAGATATGTGTGTGGTTTTTATTTTTTGTTTTAAATAGTCAAAAGGCCTATGTAATGCCCCAGTCTTAACAATTAGGTCTATTTAGAATACATTTTGCTTGCTTGCTCTATGTGTATGCATCTACTGACATGCACACACATATTTTTATACGTGGTGGAAATATAATCATCTTTGCTTAGAAAGCCACACATACCCGCTTAGGTCTCAGATAATAGCTGATGTGAACAGGCTTTCTGGATAATAGTAAGCAAGATGTGTAAAATATAGAACATATACAGACACGCTATTTGTTTTCTAGCATAGCAACCTACTGTATATTAAAATTTTATTATGCTACATTTTTCTATGTCCTTCGTTTCAGGGTGCTGATTGCCTTTTCTCAGTATCTTCAGCAGAGCCCATTTGATGAGCATGTAAAATTAGTGAATGAATTAACTGAGTTTGCAAAAACATGCGTTGCTGATGAGTCAGCTGCAAATTGTGACAAGTCACTTGTAAGTATATTCTGATTTTGAATAGTATTTCTTCCTCCTTTATGTAATCTTCAATGTTTAAAAAGGAAACAAATACCAGTTTAGTTTTCTCAATTATTACTAAATGACCGTATTTGTAAGCAACGCTCAAAAGTGGGTATAGCCACTGTTTCTTCAATGATAGATATATTCTAGTATACCCACAATTTTAAAAACATTTCTTTGTTGAAACCACACACAAGAGTCATAGTGTTTTTAAATGGAAATTTTTTATTTGTAGAAGTTTCTTTTTAAAATTTGAAGTTAGGTTTCTTTTCATAGAGGCTAATAATGATAATATAGTTTTTATCTTCAGAAAGTACTCACCTGATCTCTGTGCTAACTTTGTTACCCGGGTAAAATAATAGTACAGCTATGCATTCCTCATTTTAGGGATATTCATATTTTTACATACAATAAAAAAATCAGAACTTTGAACTTGTGATATTTTCAGATTGGTCTTTAATATAAGGATAGCATTATGTTTCTCTCACCACTTAATCTATATATACCTTTCTGGGGACAGGCAGTTTTTTATTTATCACTAAAGCCTTTCTTCCTCTTATTTTTCTCTATATGTACTTCTGCCTCAAGGCAGAATCAGTTCTTTAGCTACACACAATAATATTGCTCTAAATATGAATTTTAAAAATGTGTCTTTTTAAAAAAATTAATAAATTCTGTCTTGAGCAGCATATTTTCCCTAAAGTTATAATTAATTTCATAATAAAAATTAATGGGGACAGAAAGGATTCATTTAATGGAATATGCATTGAGGCAAATATTTCTAGAACAAAAAAAATCTATATTTTAATACAATAACAACTAATGCATGGTAGATTATGTTACTCTTCAATTTTGAATGGTATCTACTAAAAAGTTGAACCTCTCAAAAAGGAGCAGATCAAATGAGAAACTATATGAACACTTCCCTCCCTAATGTGAATTCACTTGCTACTTAGAGGATATTTTTCCTTGAGTTTTTATTATAATGATTGTTCTCCTAGCCTTTAGCCTCAGGTGGAAATAGGAGTTATGCTCATTCATTAAAGTCATTGTCTTTTTGTCCTTCTGTTTTATCCACTATAAGTGATAGTGTGACAGTTAATTCTTATGGAAATCACACATAGATGGTCAAATCAAGGGAAGGTGTCTAAATCTGAGAAAAATGTGGATTTTTATATGATTTACTAACCAAGGCTTACCAAGATATTAATTCCTTATACTATTCTTTGGGTATGAGGAAAACAAAATTCTGCCCAGCAATTTGACACCTGCTCTCTTTCACTTAGCACACTCTCTTTGGAGATAAACTGTGTGCAGTTGCATCCCTTCGTGAAACCTATGGTGAAATGGCCGACTGCTGTGCGAAACAAGAGCCTGAGAGAAATGAATGCTTACTGAAACACAAAGATGATAATCCAGACCTCCCTAAGTTGAAACCAGACCCTGATACTTTGTGTGCCGAGTTTAAGGAAAACGAACAGAAGTTTTGGGGAAAGTAAGTAATCAGATTTTTAAGCTTCAAAATTAAAAATTATGGAATAGGTCAAGACTCATTATAACAATTACTATTATGAAAAATATTGTCAGCATTAAGACTTGAAGCTTCTGTTCTAATGACAATTTTCAAAGAAATAATATATGATACTACAAAATTCTACACGATGAAAAAGTCGGTCAAAGATCTTTTGGAGTTCATCAAAACAGGATATGATCTGTATGAAAATATTTGAAGTTGACATGTATTAAAATATCATAAAGATATATATATTTAGTATTCTCAGAATTTATTTCATTTTAGTCAATAACATATCACTGATATTTAACTAATTTATGCATGTGTGTATATTTATATGTATATATATGTATGAGTTTAACATTTTCACTGACTCAAAGAGTGACAAAGGCAAGTTCATTATGTGCAAATTGAGCTTAACTGGTCAATTAGATGTCTTTAGATTTTGGAGGTTCTGGGGAGAATGTAGATTACAAGTGTTCTTACAATACTGTCTGCTATAGAAAAATGGCTGTCTGTTTTTTGTTTAAAAATTTAGATACCTATATGAAATTGCCAGAAGACACCCCTACTTTTATGCCCCAGAACTCCTTTACTATGCTCATCAATATAAAGGAGTTTTTGCAGAATGCTGCCAAGCTGCTGATAAAGGTGCCTGCCTGATACCAAAGGTATTCCCCAGAAGAAGAATAGAAGAACCAATTCATAACCAAATCTCAGTTTGGGGACATCTTATGGTTAGATTTAGGAAACCTAAGCCTCCAATAGAAACTTCTTTATGTGGTCAAAAACACCTTCCTCCGTCTTTTTTAAAAAAATTTTTTTATTAGTTTCTGCTTTATAACAAAGTGAATCAGTCATACATATACATCTGTTCCCACATCCCTTCCCTCTTGCATCTCCCTCCCACCCACCCTCCCTATCCCACCCCTCCAGGCAGTCACAAAGCTCCGAGCTGATCTCCCTGTGCTATGCGGCTGCTTCCCACTAGCTATCTACCTTACATTTGGTAGTGTATATATGTCCATGCCTCTCTTTCGCTTTGTCACAGCTTACCCTTCCCCCTCCCCATATCCTCAAGTCCATTCTCAACTAGGTCTGTGTCTTTATTCCCGTTTTACCCCTAGGTTCTTCATGACATTTTTTTCCTTAAATTCCATATATATGTGTTAGCATACGGTATTTGTCTTTCTCTTTCTGACTTACTTCACTCTGTATGACAGACTCTAGGTCTATCCACCTCATTACAAATAGCCCAGTTTCATTTCTTTTTATGGCTGAGTAATATTCCATGGTATATATGTGCCACATCTTCTTTATCCATTCATCCGATGATGGACACTTAGGTTGTTTCCAGCTCCGGGCTATTGTGAATAGAGCTGCAATGAACATTTTGGTACATGTCTCTTTTTGAATTATGGTTTTCTCAGGGTATATGCCAAGTAGTGGGATTGCTGGGTCATATGGTAGTTCTATTTTTAGTTTTTAAAGGAACCTCCATACTGTTCTCCATAGTGGCTGTACCAATTCACATTCCCACCAGCAGTGCAAGAGTGTTCCCTTTTCTCCACACCCTCTCCAGCATTTATTGTTTCTAGATTTCTTGATGATGGCCATTCTGACTGGTGTGAGATGATATCTTATTGTAGTTTTGATTTGCATTTCTCTAATGATTAATGATGTTGAGCATTCTTTCATGTGTTTGTTGGCAGTCTGTATATCTTCTTTGGAGAAATGCCTATTTAAGTCTTCTGCCCATTTTTGGATTGGGTTGTTTGTTTTTTTGCTATTGAGCTGCATGAGCTGTTTATAAATTTTGGAGATTAATCCTTTGTCAGTTGCTTCATTTGCAAATATTTTCTCCCATTCTGAGGGTTTCCTCCATCTTTTCCCCCACAAAGATCTTTCACATTTTTTGAAGGCCTATGTCTTCCACCTTCCTCCTTCTAAGATTTGCCTAAGTGGATTTGGTAGAGGGAATCGCTGTGTATGTGTCTAAATATCCTGCCCCTTTTAATAGTGCAAGTTGCTATAGTGAAATACGGAAACTCATGTTTAAAATTACACAGCAACGCAACACAGTTTTTGTTTCTCTTTTCATGAGACTTTTTTAATCGGAAAGGAATTTAAAGTAGGGGAGAATTTAACTGCATCTAGAAGCCTGGGTTTATTCATTCATTCCATAAATATTTACACTGCATTCTCTTTTACAGGGAGTTTATTGATGTTATGATAGTTGGTGGAGGAGGCATTGAAAGGTGTTATATGCAAAATTAAGAAGTCAACAAAGTTCTGTTACCTGGGATATTAGTGTACTCTGTCCTTCCACTTTTCCTTTCCGTTCCCTTTTCCCTAGCAATGCCTCCATGCTGGTTCTTAACTACCTGGAGGTTTCCACTAGGAGCAGACTGACTTTTCCTCTTCCTACAGAACAAAATAGTTATTTGCCAATAGTGATACTTGGGAATTTAGGGGTAAATTCTCTCTTTAAAATTCAATTTGCCATAGTCTCATCTGAGCTTATGAAGGGGTGGTCTGTGTAAAATTTTTCTTTTCTAATTTTTCCAAAATTGTTTCTTTTTACAGATTGAGACCATGAGAGAAGGAGTACTGGCTTCATCTGCCAGACAGAGACTCAGGTGTACCAGTATCCAAAAATTTGGAGAAAGAGCTCTAAAAGCATGGTATTTTAAACTTAGTTTGCATTTTTATAATGATGTAAATGATGATGGTTCAGTTGACAAAACTGTACACTTGCATGTCGTTTTATGCAGTGCTTTCGCATATATCTTTTTGGTTGTCTAAAAGGTAGAAATTTGACAGAGGTGAAAACCAGAGCATCAGTAACAATTTGTCATTATATTTTTATCATATCTTTTCTAAGTAGCCAAAGAATCTAGAGGACTTTTTAGTTCTTCTAGGACAGGTGTTTAAACTCCCATGTATTTATAATGATTGTGATCTTAGTATAATGGTCCACTGTTTTTATAAAGCTGTAGTCAGGGTCTTTTATTTAATTTTATCTCCCCTCCACCCAATTATCTGAAGTGTCTGCTTGTCTTTTTATGTTCTGATAATTAATTTCAGCCATTAGGTTTTCTCCTCATTTTCTTGTAGCACCAGTTCTGCACTTAATGTCTTGTTTTTGCCTGGGCCTCTGTTTTTATATTATTAGCTAGCTCTAGAAGCATCATCCTCCAGTATCTGAGCCAAGGAACTCCCCTTCTCCATCTCCCACACCACCGCCACCAATCCCTCCCTTCTAGTCAACACGAACAGGAAATAAAATGAAAATAGATATTTTGCAAACTCTCTAGAAACTAGCACTTGAGCTATCTTTGCCTGTCATCCCTACCATCTATACCACCAAAAGCAACCAAATCAATAAACGAAACAACCTTGACACGAAATGATACATAGTTAAACAGGCTATGATTGGTTTGGGGGAAGAAGTGTCTTTTGTCAGATTTAGGCAACTCTGAAATGATTTGGGAAAGCTTGTGGATGTTAGCCTTTTACATCTTGTCAGTGAGCTGAGAGATTATGCTGAATCAATTTCTTGGTAAAAATATGCTGAATCAAAACTCTCTAATTTTGTAGAAGCTATGAAATTTCTTTTCTCAGAGACCTTTGGAAGTCAGGAAGAATGTGTTTTAGTTAATAAAAAAAAGGATAACTGGAATTTGTATGGCACTTCCCAGTTCATAAAATGCTTTCATATGTATTATCTAATTTAATCCTCACAACAGTCCTTTGGCTTAGCATGTTGTTGTGACTCTGTAGAGACTGAAGCTCAGAGAGGCTAAGTAACTTGCCTAGGGTCACACTGTTAATAAGCTATAAAGCCAGATCTGGAAGTCAGCTCTGGGCTCCAAACCTGATGCCTCTCAGCCTGTTGCCTTTTTTAGAATCGCTCTTTGATTTCTGCTTTCATGAATTGCTGGACTTCTAACAACAATACACACTCCTACAATGGATAATTAGGCCCTACGGAAACATTTTGCCCCAAGATAAAAATTTGGTTCAGAATTAGCATTAAAATAAGAACTAATAAATCTTACAAATTATTTCTCTATGTTATTTTATCCTAAATTTTCTTGTTATACGTAGTATTTTCCTAGTGCTTTCATATAAAATGTTGCCTGTTAATAATATTCTGATGGGAGAATTTTCTTCTTTAGGTCGGTAGCTCGCCTGAGCCAGAAATTTCCCAAGGCTGATTTTGCAGAGGTTTCCAAGATAGTGACAGATCTTACGAAAGTCCACAAGGAATGCTGCCACGGTGACCTGCTTGAATGTGCAGATGACAGGGTAAAGAAACCTCAGTATACTTTTTGGTAACTTACTTGCTTAAGTTGGTAGAATCAATTTGTTTAGCATCAGAACAACTGAGAGTGGTTTGAGATAGTTTTCTATGCTCTAATCTGCTCAATACTTGCCTTGCCTTGCGGTTCTTTCCTTCTTTCTTTCTCTCTTCCTTCCTTCCTTCCTTCCCTTCTTTCTTTCTTTCTTTCTTTCTTTCTTTCTTTCTTTCTCTTCCTCCCTCCCTCCCTCGCTTTCTTTCTTTCTTTCTTTCTTTCTCCTACTCAGTAAGTGATCTGATAAGCTCATTCAGTAATTTGTAATCCCTTTCATTCATATTCTGAGAACAAAAGCTTAAAACTGAAGTAAGACAGTTACAAAGATAGATCTGTAAGAAGATTTTTTAATGAGGTGGGAGGAGTTGGAGAAAGGCTAGAATCTGAAGAGACCTTTGGAAATTATGTAACTTTTGCTCTATATTCTCTCAACTGTCTGTGTTAAAAATACAAATATTTAGCATATCTCTTTTTCTCAAACTGAAAATATGACCAAATACCAGAATCCTAATCTCTTAGGACACTTTCTAGAAAATTTAAGGCAGATATTTTACATGTGTAAGTAAGGTCTGTGACTATGATCTTGACTAATTTTTCAAAAATCTGTAACATTTATTTAGTTTTTTGGTTTCAAGATGCCTGCACTTAATTTGTGGGGAATATTTGGAAAAACAGTACTGAATTTTAGTTTAAAATTTAAATGCTTTAACAGTAGAAATATAAAATTAATAAATAACTGATATGAGACCTTATTACTGACTAGTTTTTTCAAATCAAGTGGAAATGTTTTAGTAGTTCTATCAGTGTCTCTAGACTTAGCAGCACAGACTGAAAATATTCACGGAAGGCATGTTGGTATATGTATGGTCTTAGAATAAAATGAACTTGTTCTGCCAACATAGTAAAAGTCTAGGGAGGCAGCACAGCAATGTCAATTTACATTGAAAAGTTTCCATCAACTTGCTTATAGGCGGATCTTGCCAAGTATATATGTGAAAATCAAGCTGCAATCTCCACTAAACTGACGAAGTGCTGTGATAAGCCTCTGTTGGAAAAATCCCACTGCATTGCTGAGGTGGAAAAAGATGAGTTGCCTGAAAACCTGTCCCCATTAGCTGCTGATTTTGCTGAAGATAAGGAAGTTTGCAAAAACTATAATGAAGCAAAAGATGTCTTCCTGGGCACGTAAGTGGATAAGGAATGATCTTTCATAGTTTTATGTGGTCTCAGGATTTAGGAAATTATTCTAGGCTCTCCTTTGGAATTGCTACAATCTTCATGTTGCCTACAATGTTTCTTTATTCTTTCTTCTCCCAGTCTTTAAACATTTTTGGAAAAAATTAATTTTAAAAATTGTAAAATTATACATGCATATAGCAGATGCTCAATTAATAGAGAAGAGTACAAAGTAATAATAAAAGTTCATTTTTACACCCCCATTTCATTCCTTACTCCTTAGGAATATTTCTGGAAATACCTATAGAAATATTTTTAGTATACATAAATTATATACATATTATTCATTCATGCATTCATTCAAAGAGTATTTCTTGAACTTACATATCTGTGAATATATGTGATACATCTTTATGTCTCTATATCTATCTATCTATCTATCTATCTATCTATCTATCTATCTATCTATTGATATATCTGATGTCAGCAAAGAACTATAAAGAGAAGTAGAATGTTACCAGGTGCTTTATATTTGGTTAAAAAGACCAGAAATCTGGTAGCATGGCAAGGCAGCATTAAATGACAGCAATTGAATGACAAAATTGATGATTATATAAAGTCAGTAAGTGTAGTGATAAACTTTGCATTTTTATTGCTCAATTATAATAGTATTCTGTGCACTAAATAATATTTCATAAAATTATGTACCCATCAAGAATTTACTCATACAGAGAGGAAAAAAATTAAGAATATATCTCTATTTATCTATCAGAACCTTTTTGAGGTGTAGTCAGAATCAAACAAATTATACCCAGTAGTAACAGGTGTCATTCCTCAGACATTTAATATGTGCCAGAGCGCATGTGTTTCGCATAGATTACGTCATGTACTTCCCACAGTTCACCTTATGAGATAGGTACTATTATTATCCCCATTCCACAGAGGAGGAAACAAAGTCTTGATAGTTTTAATAAGTTGCCTAAGGTGATATAATAAAATAAGTGGCAGAGCCAGGATTTGATAGCTTTAACTCTGAACTTCCAAGTCCTTAGCCACTAAGCTTTACTGCATGGGGTTTAGTCAAATTCAGACCTTTAGGATATGAGTTATTTTTGTGGTTAATTATGGGTTTTTTTTTTGATGTTTTATTTACTTATTTATTTGTCTGCACCGGCTCTTAGTTGCAGCATGCATGTGGGATCTAGTTCCCTGACCAGGGATTGAACCTGGGCCCCCTGCATTGGGAGTGCAGAGACTTAGCCACTGGGCCACCAGGGAAGTCCCAATTATGTAGTTTTTCTTGCTCATTTGTCCAACTAAATCTATTTTATTGTCATCTTAATTAGGTTTTTGTATGAATATGCGAGAAGGCATCCTGAGTACTCTGTCTCATTGCTGTTGAGAATTGCCAAGGCATATGAAGCCACACTGGAGGATTGCTGTGCCAAAGATGATCCTCCTGCATGCTATGCCACAGTGGTAGGTTTCTGGAAGGAAAAAAAATATAGCTCTTTAACTGATGATTCTAATAACAGGAAAGAAAAATAATGCAAGAATGTTACATAGTGCAATTTAGAATTTTTCTTAAGATGGTTTCAACTCTGTGCTTTTAAACATTATAGGAATAATAGCCTTAAATAGAAAGATCAAAGAGAGCAATCTCTAATTTCACAAAATCTTTTTTTTTTTTTTTTTTTTTTTTGCGGTACATGAGCCTCTCACTGTCGTGGCCTCTCCCGTTGCGGAGCACAGGCTCTGGACGTGCAGGCTCAGCGGCCATGGCTCACGGGCCCAGCTGCTCCATGGCATGTGGGATCTTCCCGGACCGGGGCACGAACCCGTGTGCCCTGCATCGGCAGGCGGACTCTCAACCACTGCACCACCAGGGAAGCCCTAATTTCACAAAATCTTGACCATGCTTTTTCTCCTTTTTACACTCCTGAGAACAAAATAAAGTAAATTTAAATGTTAAGAGATTTAACTTAGATATAAAGAAAGTTAACCTGATTCCAAGTTTTATTAAGTATCAAGAATTAGTATCATAAGAAAGATTGTGAAATCTAGTACTTTAGAATATTTTCAAATCCTTTTTTGAGACAGTTTAGGAATGGTTTTACAAGAAATTAACTGTGGAGAGGAAATCTGTTTTGAGAATATTTAGCATATTTAGCTATGCTAAAATAGAATTTTATCATGTTTGAGATATTTAGTACTCCTAGCACATATAGTGGTGTGCAAACTTAAGAATCAGAGGAAAGTCATTTTTTCCTCTACCAAGAAACTGGTTATATGCCAAGTGCCACACAGGAACTGATGACCAAGGTAAAATCTCTTATCTCAGAAAGCTCAGGATCCAACTGGAGAGATGGCTTAATAATGATGATACTTACAATCATAGCCATCATTTATTGAGTTTTTACTATATTCCAGGCTATGTTTAAATTTCACTAGCTCAGGTAGTCTACAGAGCAGTTCTCTGAGGTGAGTATCATGTTCTTCATCTTAGAAATGAGGGTTCTAAAGCTTTGAGATGGGAAGTAAAGTTGCACAACTAGAACATAAGTCAGGTTGGCCTGGCTCAAACATCAGCAGTTGCACTCCAGAGTCTGAATGTTCTTAATCACTTATCTCATACGGTCTCATTAAATAAACAGTTTGGACATATTATAATAGATTTGACATTAAAAATCTATTTACATGGCTTTGGGCAGAAAGGAGGAAGGATCTCATTCTGCCTAGAAGGATGAAAAACAACCTGCATCTGGTCCTCAGGGAGAATGTTGTAAACACAATTCTTTTATTTTTCAGTTTGAGAAACTTCAGCCTCTTGTGGAGGAGCCTCAGAATTTAATTAAACAAAACTGTGAACTTTTTGAAAAACTTGGAGAATATCAATTCCAAAATGCGTAAGTATTTTTGCTTATTGACTAAATTTTTCATGTTTCATGTTTTCATGTTTATTTTTGGCTGCCTTGGGTCTTCCTTGCTGCACACGGGCTTTCTCTAGTTGTGGAGAGCAGGGGCTACTCTTCGTTGTGGTGCACGGGCTTCTCATTGTGGTGGCTTCTCTTGTTGCAGAGCACGGACTCTAGGCATGCGGGCTTCAGTAGTTGTGGCTTGCAGGCTCTAGAGCGCAGGCTCAGTAGCTGTGGTGCATGGGCTTAGTTGTTCCGTGGTGTGTGGGATCTCCCAGACCAGGGCTTGAACACATGTCCCCTGCATTGGCAGGCGGATTCTTAACCACTGCACCACCAGGGAAGCCCTATCATAGAACTTTTAATCTTGAAAATAAAGTATCATTTCTAATCACTCTCCATCAAAAAAGACCAGAGAAAATGAAATAAAATAGTTGATGGGATGAAGAGGCGTATATTTGAGTGCAGTTTAAAAAATTGGGCTCTTAAGTCTAGGAGGAAAAATATCAAATCTTGGGATATAGGAACTGAGGATGCCATTTGAAAGTTAAGAAATAGTTTATGAGCAAACAAAATACAGCAATACTTCACAGAGCAGAAAATAGTATGTCTTCAGTAGCAGTAGCTCAATAAGATGATGGATTAATGTCCCGATTAAATAGAGCCTTATCTGTGGAAGTTAAGACAGGAAGGGATACATCATTTAGTTATTTATTGTTCAGCTTACACATGTTAGCACTCTTCTACCTATAGGTGCTAGGAATAACAACAATAAACAAGACATAGTCTCTTCCCTTGAGTAGATTATGGTCATACATTGGCTTTCAACGGTGATTAGCATTTTTAGTAAATGATTATTACATGCTAGACACCACATCAGGTTGATTGCATACTTGGTTCCTTTTAATTTAATCCTTGCAGCATCCGTTTTGAGTCAGGTATATTTCCTTCCATTTCATGGGTTAGAAATTTCATCCATCTTTCAAATTAAGTACAGTGCTGATGTTTGTTAAGCTCTCAGTAGGTTTTATTGAAAGAAAGAAGCAATTAATAAATATTTTAATGTCACTGAATTACAATAAGGTAAGCCACTTAGATTATACAGCACAGGTGGATTCAAAGCTAGGCTTAATTAGTTGCTCAGGACAAGGTCTTCTCCCACATTACCCTGCCGACCTGGAGATGATAATTTTATGAATGGAAAGCCATCTTAGTGGATTTGGCCAAGTGATCTCTGCTTGACCTGATGTGTTAGAAAAAGACAGTTTCTTGCCTGGCTGAAAACACATGGATTATGTTGTTATAGGCTCATAGTTCGTTACACCAAGAAAGTACCCCAAGTGTCAGCTCCAACTCTCGTGGAGGTCTCAAGAAACCTAGGAAGAGTGGGCTCTAAGTGTTGTAAGAATCCTGAATCAGAAAGAATGTCCTGTGCTGAAGACTATGTGAGTCTTTTAGAATATGATAAAGTTAATAATGATGAATTTTTGCTTTTAGATATTGACAAAGCTAACTTTCAGAAGCAAGAGTGGGCTAATGTGTGTGTGTTTGTGTGTGTGTGTGTGTGTGTGTTTTGTGTATATGGTAATGGCAGCCAGGATTTGGTCACCTGTATTATCCTGACCATCAGAAAGAGGTTTTAGATAAGATTCCAAAAATGATAAATTGTTTTGAAAAAATTCTGTGAATTTTTAATGTTCCATCCTGGGATTTTCTAAATTTTTACTTTCTTTGGATCTTTAATGTATCAGTATAAGACTATTTCTTCCTTACTCCAAGACATAGATCAGGATCCACCTCAAATTATTTAATCAATTATTTTCTCAATATATTATTCTTAAAATGTAGACATATTTAATTAAAAGAGAAGACTTCAAAGTCCCTTATTATTTGTAGTTCTAAAAATAAGCAAATCATTGCCTCAAATCAACCTAGGATTCAATGTTGCTAGTTAAAATATAACATTTGTTTTAGTCCTTTGGAAGGTAGGAGTTCATGCAAAACTTTTCATTATGCTTCCTTTGAACTTCTGCTCTCCTGCCTGATTTTAGCTGTCCTTGGTCCTGAACCGGTTGTGCGTGTTGCACGAGAAGACACCAGTGAGCGAAAGAGTTACCAAATGCTGCACGGAGTCCTTGGTGAACAGACGGCCATGCTTTTCTGCTCTGACAGTCGATGAAACATATGAACCCAAAGCCTTTGATGAGAAAACATTCACCTTCCATGCAGATTTATGCACACTTCCCGAGAATGAGAAACAAATCAAGAAACAAATGTGAGGAGTACTTCATTACTGCATGTGTTTGTAGTCTTGATAGGGAGAATTGTAAATTAAAATGAGCAACTTTTCCTTAAGTAGTGATTATATACCTTAAATACTTAAGTATTGACCTTATTAAGCAGATAAAAGTGTCAAGAATAAAATGGATAGCATTTTGTTTTCTTAGCAAAAAAAAAAAAAAATAGTACCATTCAGAATAATCTTGTGGATAAAAGCTGCAGTAGAATAACAGCTTAGGCTAGGTCCAGTAGAAAAAACTGAACTGATGCATTTTTGCAGATAGCAAATTAGTTAGTAGAAATCATATGAAAATTTAATTCTAGGCATGAATGGTTATTTTCAGTTTGTTCTATGGCAACGCACAGACAAGGCAACCCCTCAAGATCTGACTTTTGAGAATGGAACTTGGATTAAAAATATCTGGGATTTCGAGTTCTGAGGCATGACTCCCTATTGCTGTCGCAAGGGGTTATAATTGCATGAAATTTAGCAACATAAATTTGCTATTATCTCTGGTGGATTCTGATCATGGACATAGACTTAAAAGTAATATTTCAAAACCTGTCATGCCCATATGACTCTTTCTCTAGCACTATTGTCTCTGTAGATGTAAATGAAAGAGAACCACCCACTCCCATGAATTGGATAGTTTTATTTCCTATGGCTGTTCCACTATTAACTTTGAATGGGGCAAATTACAAAAACCAAATATAAAGATTCTCAGATTAGAAACTTTTAAAATGGAGCCCAAGATAAGTAAGTTTTTCAGGATCATTTTTAACTCCTAAATTTTTAAACTTCCATATGGCATAACTTCCAAAATCTGAATAACATATAAATGCAATGACATCACACTTTCCAGTGATTTACTGAAGAATGATTTGTTGAGATTTACTGCCACTACAAATATTGAGCAATTTACATTGATTACCTAATTTGATCCTTCCACTGACCCTGCAAAGGTGGATTTTATTATCCTCATTCTGCAGATGAGACTATTGAAGCTTATAATGGTAAGCCTGGGCCTCAGGTCCAGAGTTGTCTGGCTTTAAGAATTAGCATCTTAAGTAGCAGCGCTACCATTTTTACCATCTCCATTTTTCTGTAGTGTGTAAACTTTTTTTCTGTTTTTGTTTGTTTGTTTGTTTGTTTTTTGTTTTCATTCAAATGCAGTGCACTTGTTGAGCTGGTAAAACACAAACCCAAGGTAACAGAGGAACAACTGAAAACTGTTATGGGGAATTTTGCAGCTTTTGTAGAGAAGTGCTGTGCAGCTGATGAGAAAGAGGCCTGCTTTGCTGTGGAGGTACTGGAGTTGTTTGTCTTCATTTTCATATGTCTAATTTCCTTTGCTGTTGCATTTGATCAAGCTAGGGGTTAGTGGTTGAAGTATCTGAAAGACATTATGTACATGTAGAACAGGAATCTTATTCTTCATACAATTGTCTTACCAAATGACTGAAATAGCTCTTTTTTTCTTTTAAATCTCCTGCTGCACTGTAGCTTATTACTAAGTGTTTGTAATGTTTGTTCCGTTTCTAAAGTTGTGATGTTTATGAATATAGATAGAAATATTTCTAAAGCCTGAGATATTTTGATAGAGACATCATCAAACCAAAACATTAATTTACTTAAACATTTTCTTGAAAATGCTGGTTTGTGATTTGGTTGAATCTGAATGTTTATTTTACAGGTTAGCGTGGAAATTTATATTTAGATGTCTGAATCATTTAATATTCCCCCTATGACTTGACAGTAATTTTTTTATTCCTTTGGGGGCAATGTTGCTGGTGAGCTTCCTTCTAGAGATTCTAGTACTAAACTGTTATTAAGGGATGTGATGTACATAAAATTACTTTGTAATCACCAATGGCTGTATAAATGTTACTTTTGTATCCTAATAGCGGTGCTAATGTTTTCCCCACATCTGTCATTTCTTTGTATTTAGGGTCCAACACTTGTTGTTTCAACTCGAGAAGCCATAGCCTAAAAAGAACACAACCACAAGCATCTCAGGTAACTACACTTTAGATTTTGTTAAAAAACTAATTTTAATAGTATTGTTAAAATAGCAAAGATCAACTGACCAGTGCTAACCACTGTTCTAAACTGATTATATATATTAACTTCTTTACTTCTCAAAATAGTTGCCTGAGTTGAGTACCATTATTATTCCCATTTTGCAGATGAGAAAATGAAGGCATAGATCAAGAAATAGGTTAAATAATTTACCCAAGGACTACCCAACCAGTGAGAGGCAGAGCTAAAATTAAAAATTCAAACCAGGGCTTGAGAGTTAATCACTGGCCTGTTCTGACCCAATGTGACACAGAAGACAGAGTCATTTTACTACGTACTGGCTCAGGAGTGGGAAACTTTAGGCAATAGGCTGGCCCATATGAAAGTGAATTCTTGTATGTACGAAAACAGTTCAATATCAATGATTTCACATGGTTCAACCATATAGCTCAAGAACAAATTAATTGGAGAATATGATAGGTCTACCTTATGTGAACTTTTATTACAGGTAAATAATTTGCTACTAAGTTTCCAATGTGTCAACATGCTGAGCTTTAAGAGAATTTCTCTTCTTATGACAAAAAGGCCCACTTTAAAATTTAGATGTTTAAACATAAACATGTTTTACCCATTTTGGTATAGTATGTTGGGGGAAATTATAATAAAAAATAGAATGAACTTCCTTTTTGAAACAATTTGTCCAACTATTTTTTAGCATGAATTATTTCCATATTTTTTAAACTCTAATGTTTATTCCACTATTAGATTTTAACTTGCTCTTTGCCTATATGGTAATACCTTCATATTGTGCATTCAGGAAAGGAACCAACTTCATATCTTTGCAAATTTGGGCATTTCAATATGTGATTTGTTTTAGTCCTAAATGGCAAGATTTTCTTCCTAGAGGTCTAACGTTGAGAAGAAAACTTTTTTGTTTGTAATTAACTTAGGTAAGAAGTAGGTGTTGGGAATTCCCTGGCAGTCCAGGGTTACAACTCCACGCTTCCACTGCAGGGGACACGAGTTTGATTCCTGGTCCGGGAACTAAGATCCCACAAGCTGCACTGCGTGTTGTGGCAAAAAAAAAACAAAAAAAAAAGTAGGAGTTAAGTAAATGACCCTGAGAGCTAATGATGAAAAGCCTGTGTGACAAAGAGAGGACTTTACAATCCTTATTGCTGTGTCCTCTCCCCTAGCCCAACAGAAGAATTCAGCTGACATGAGTCTAGGACAGGCTTGAAATGTTTTCATTGGTGGAAATTGCAGAAAGGCAATCTAAGCAATTTGGCATTCATTTGAAGAGATTTGAAAAAACACATGCCATTTTATAAACTGTAATTATATTTATCTTTTTGTTTTTCAGCCCACCCTGAGAGTAAGAGGAAAAAAGGAGAAATGAAAACTCAGAGCTTATTCATCTGTTCTTCTTTTCTGTTGGTGTTAACCAACACCCTGTCTTAAGAACACAAATTTCTTTATTTTGCTTCTTTTCTCTGTGCTACAATTAATAAAAAAAAATGAAAAGAATCTAACATAATTGTCCATGACTGTTATTTTTCAAAGATGTGTTGCCATCCTGAAAATTTTGTAGGTGCTATGAAAGTTCCACTGTTCTCTCCCCATTTCAGTGGAGGATTTCTAGTTCCTTATGGGTTAATTATGTAAAAGAAACATTAATACTGCTCTGAGTTATGGATTATAAGCATTCAATGTAATATTTTAACATTATGATAATTCTGGATAAGACAATAGAAAATGTGGTATAGGTAAGGCATACAAAACATGGCTTCTTCTTACAACTAAGACTCAATAATAAAGGTGGGGGACCAAAAAGATAGAGAGGATTGTAAGGATATAGTAGTCCTCCCTTATCTGCAGGATATAAGTCCCAAGACTCCCAGTGGATGCCTGAAACTGCAGAGAGTACCAAATCTTATATATACTATGTTTTTTTCCTGTACATACCTACCTATGATAAAGCTTAATTTATAAATTAGGCACAATAAGAGATTAACAACAGCTGATAATAAGATAGAACAATGATTAAATATACTGTAATAAAAGTTATGTGAATGTGGTGTCACTCTCTCAAAATACCTTATCGTACAATTTTAATGCTTTTTCCATCTTAACTAAGCACTTACCATGCACTGTGGCCATAACTTTTGCAGTTTGCAGTGTGAGAGCAAGACTAGCATGAATATCTTTTTCCTTCTTCACAATTTCACAGATAAAAGATATGTCCTTTACATAGATCTTAACACCCTCAGTATACAATTCTTTTTCTTTCCATATTAAGTTGAGAATTTTCACCTTTTCACTTAAAAGGAGCACTTTATGGCTTCTCTTTGGCAGACGTGAATTGCCAGCATCACTACCCTTGTACTTTGGGGCGATTATTAAGTAAAATAAGGGCGACTTGAACACAAGCACTGTGATCCCATGACAGTTGACCTGATAA
Organism: Mesoplodon bidens; assembly: GCF_964165515.1. Classification (NCBI taxonomy): domain Eukaryota; kingdom Metazoa; phylum Chordata; class Mammalia; order Artiodactyla; family Ziphiidae; genus Mesoplodon; species Mesoplodon bidens. Next base: position 181,119,285 of record NC_138176.1, on the reverse strand, counting down.
CTGAGAGGGTTACTAAGTGACTAACAGGTGGGATATGCTGGACAAAGAGATAATTCATGTCCAGGGCAGCCAGCACGAGATCCCATCATGCTATTTGGAACAGTGTGCAATTTAAAACTTATGAATTATTTATTTCTGGAATTTTCTATTTAATGTTTTTGGACCATGTTGACCTGAGTAACTGAAATGGCAGAAAGTGAAGCCATGGATAAGGAGGACTAGGGTAGTTAACTGAATTAGAAAACAAAATGATCCTAGAAGAAATTTAAGACAGTTTAGGATGACAATACAAGAAGAATGTAAGAAGTTTAACAAGTTTGGAGAAGCATTATTGGAAGAGAGAATTAAGAGGTCTGGACAAATGTACACTAATGAATAATTAAGATATCTTGAACTGAGGAAGTGCAACAGTTAGAAGGTGAAATTTTCTTATAAAAAATTAAGATGTTATACTCAATACTGAGCCTATTTTCCCTGTTCCTAGAGGTTGCCACTGATATTAGATCATTGTCTATCAATTACATACTTAAAAATCATTTATAACCTTATTGGTTTGTGTATTTTTAAAATTTTTTAAAAAGTTGGTTTTATACTGTACATACTATTCACAACTTGCTTATTTTGTCCCTAATAATAATGCTTTACAATTTTAAGTATGATGCTTACAAAGATTTTTGTACCAAGTTAAAAAAGTCTCCACACTCCCTCCCTATTGACCCTCAACCCCTGTTTTGACCTGATGTTGAATGTATCAAATGCTTTTCCACATTTGTTGCTATCATCAAAAAGCTCAAAGAGAGCCTTTAAGGGGAGAAATGGAGATGGTGGGCTCATGGAAAGTCCTGGAGTCAGACCTAGAAAATTTTGATTAAGACATTTCCACAGAACTGGATCCACATGGGACCAGGATCTACATGCCCTGTGTGGATGGCATTGCAGCCCAGGCACTGAAAGGGGACTTGAAAATTTTGGAGAAAGACTCTCCAGAATGCAGAACTCCAAGAGCCTGGCTTCCCTGCTGCACACAGTGTCAATCAGATTCCTGAGGGGAATTCAGACACTTGAGTCTAAGAGTGATCCAGGAGCCCAAGGCCCTCTCTGGTTCTGAGAGGTTGACCTGGCAAGCACAATTTCCAGTCAAAATATCATTTGCCAACGTTACTTGGGTCAACTCCATTCCCCCTCTACCCACTTAAGTAAGGTTATGACTGATGAGATTTGTGTGACTCACATTGGACAAAAGAGGAGTTTGGGGTCTGGGCTGTTAACTGACCCTTAGGCTTGAGCTGCATGTGTGGTCCCATCCAGCAGCTCTTTGTTGTTTGTGTCCCGATAGGGCAGCCTCTGTTTACAGTACACAAAGATGGCAGGGGTCTGGCAGGTGTCCTTTATTCAATGTGCTCCCTGATGCTGGCACCCAGGGTGGTCACTCCAATTCCTCCACAACCTCCACATAAAGCCTCCGATAGTCTTTAGGGGTGGATATATCTATCTCTTCCAAGGGCTTTGGAGATCATTCCTCCATAATGCCCCTGGACCCTGCCAGTCAACATCCTCTCCTGCCTTCATCACAGTGGTTACATTGTGCTCCCCTGGGTTGGTCTTGAGCCCTGCCAAACACCCCTTGCAAGAATAGGGTCACTCTTCTTGCTTCACCCCAGGTCTCTCACCCATCCTCCCAGTTGGTGGTTGTGTGTGGAATCCAGGAGTGCAGTTAACATTGAAAGAGATCACATTCTAAAAATACAGTGATTATGATCTAAGAGTTCAGGAGAAAACATGGTTGGAAGATGTGTTGATCTATATGTATGCTAAGAAAGTTGTAATGGTGAGTTTAAGATAACCAGAGACTTGCATTTGTGGTTATCGTCAGTGAAGCACAATAATAACATTTAAGAGAGTCATTGGAAGCCAGAATTCATGGTGATATGCTGGATGCTAAATCATCATGAATAATGATGTAACCAGATTAAATTAAAGAAATGAACTGAGAACTATAGTGGCAAGAGGATTTATTTGTTTCAATGCAAATAAGCTCCAAGGAGCCATCACATCATGAGAAATAACAACATTTTTACCTTTTTTGTTAAGATGGTAGGTATAAAATTAGCCAGGAAGGAGATGCATTTGACAATACAGAAGATAGTACCAAAACAGAGGTGGTACCTGGACCTGAACAGGAAGATATGGTGCCAGGACATTAGGAAGAATCTTCATGTTCATTGAGCAGACAATGAGGAAGTATGTAAGTATCACTTCTCTACTCATTATTCTAAATCTTAATTGATAAATTAGTATACTTCACATAGGCCCATGCTGGTGCTGCATAAATCCAGAGGACATCATTACTGTAGAATAAAATGTGAAGGGTGCCTTCCAGAGTTGAACAACATGAGCTCAGTTATTTTTATTACTATTGTTAACATTTTAGAGATTTGGTTTATGAAGGGGCAGCTGAGAGTGTGATAAGACTGCTGTTTTATAACTGATGTGTTGGATATATGGGAATTACACATGAATCACATCATTTCTACCTTACTGTCTCATCTAACAACTCTCTTTGTTCCTCTTAGTCACTATATTAAGTGACTCACTGTAGTTTCAATATTTTTTTCACCTTTCCTTTGATACTCTAATCAGTTTCCACTTCATACTATTCATGAACACACCATGCTTTTTCATGCATGCTTTTCCCTTCTACCTGGTATGTCTTTCTCTCTCTTGTTTATCCGCTTAATTCAACTCAAAGGTCACCTTCTTTGAGGAAATTTCCCTGCATAGAGTTAGTTATTTCCTTCTCTGATGCCCCATTCATTCTTTGAACTTGACTTATTACAAGATTTATATTTTATTATAATTATGGTAGATCTTATATCCATTTTAAATATGTGAAATCTGAGTCCTAGAGCTGGAATTTAAACACACATGGTTCTGACTCCTGGGAGCAGGCCCATTTAATAGTATCAGTTCATTTATATATATCTCTCTCTTCAACTAGATATTGTTTCTCACCAGAGGGGACCATGAATTAGAAGTCTGTGCATCTCCCTTGGCACTAAGCATAACCTGATATATAATGGATATTCAATAAAAATTACATGAATAAATTGACATGCTATGGGGTGTAAATATTCTAAACTACAAATCACAGAATCCTGACTTACAGCAATTTCCTGGGCTTCCAAAATAGTAGGTATAGTAAATTGAACTTTATGTTAATTTGAATCATGAAAGTTTATGTTTTAATATACTAATAGTGATACATTTTATTTGTAAAATGTTAAATAATGAAAATTCCCTCAAATTAAAATAATCAAGAACTGCATATTTAAAACTGATAGACCTGGTAATGTTCCATATGATGGTGTCACTTTTGCATCAGTCCAACTAATCCAAAAGTATCCAAATTTTCTCTCCTATGTGAGTAACTGATGAATAAATACATGAATATTTGCATGACACCAAAGAAAGTGCTTTAGCACTTTGAGATCTATCTTTTGGGAAGGGTAAGTTTCTGACTAATGAAAAATTTTATATCCATAAAATGTTACATATGATGGTTGATATATATGTGGATTAATAACCATTTTTTCCATTTTATTTAATTTGTGTGAAACATGTATAATTTCTTCAGCACTAGACTATAAGCAATTACTTGGACAATTTCTGAAAAATGCTGCATCAAATGAACAGATCACTTTTAGAATATTTATTCTTTTATCTCCTCTCAGGTTTTACTCAGTTCAGTTTGTTGCAAATTTCTTCATTCAGTCAGTTGATACCTGGATTCTAGGAACTGGTTCCTTAAAAAAGCTGAACTTAAGAATCTCAAGAGAAGAATTGAATTAAGGAGCACTATGACTGGAGAATAAGGAGTAGGACCACTGAGGGTGTTGTAAGTGACAGAGAGAGGAAGCCCATCCTCTTTGGGTGGGCTGAATCCTCACCCACGTCAGATGGAATAATTCGGTTGGTGATTTGAGAAGCCACACGGTTGAGTATCAGGAGTCACAAACATCTTCCAGTGATGGAAGAGGCATCAACAAGGCAGATGAACACCCTAAAGTTTCAGATAAGTTTAGCCCATGTCATTGGGCTCAGCTCTAGGACACTGAAGCAGAAGTTGTAAGGGAGCAGAGTGCAGAGTTAGCTCCAGCAGCTGGTAAGAAGAATGTGTGCCCTAACTAAGAACGCCTCTGCACTGTGGGAAAGATGCTCCCTTGATTTCTTTTTTATTGTAAATTGCAACAAGGAAAAAAATGTAGAACTCCGCAGCCGTATTCAGATATTCACTCCACTGCTTCTTCCCAGTGCTGAAGGATCGGCTCTTCTACATTCAGAACCGTCTTGGATGAGAGAGCTGGCCTCCCTAACTTTGTGATGGGGTGAACAACAGATGCATTGCTTGAGGTAAAACTGATTCAGTGCAAGAACGATTATGAGGTATTGAGGATGGGAATGGAGATGTGCTCTGACCCATTTTATTACCTTTCTCATGACAGAAATTGTGAGGCCACAGCACAATCCACTCACAAGATTTCTTTCCTCCCACAGAATACTGGAGAGCACATATGTTCTCATTCTTTTTCAGGAACATCAAAAGTAAGCTACATTTTTCTAAATACACAGAACCTGTTTAGAATGAGGTAGTTTATGTTCTGGGGTGCAGTGTGATTGGCTTAAGGAACAATAGATAATAATTCTATTTTTTATTCTATATATTTCTCATGAAAATAATGCATGTTTACAGGTGTATGAGTGTGTGTGTGTGCTTTAGTCAGCTTGGGCTGCCATAACAAAATACCATAGACAAGGTGGCTTAAACAACAGAAATTTATTTTTCTCATAGCTCTGGATGCTGGAAAGTCCAAGATAAGTATCTAGTAAGGTTCAGTTTCAGGTGAGTGTTCACTAGGTGGCTTGCAGATGGCCACCTTCTCTCTGTGTCCTCACAGGTAGAAGAGAGAGAGAGAGAACACAAACGCAAGAGTGCTCTCTGGTGTCTCTTCTTATAAGGACACTAATTCCATCCTGGGACCCGTTGCTTATGACCTCATCTATGGCTAATTACTTGCCAAAGGCCCAGTCTCCAAATACCATCTCACTGGGGGTTAGGCCTTCAACAGATGAGTTTTGAAAGGACACAAACATTCAGTCCATAAGAGTGTGTGAAACCTCTGGACCATGTAAGGGATTTTTCTGAATCTCCTATGAGGATCAGCCATCTCTCCACCTTGCTAAGGAAAGGGAGTGTCTGGCAGTTATGCTGATGATGGCATAAGGCCAGAGAACCCTTTTTGTTATTTCTCATATTCTGCCTTGGCTATAGCAGCTGGGAAGAGGGGAGTCGTGTTAAGTATTTCCTCATCAGAGAAAGTATATGTCATTACAACAAAGTATTTAGAAAGTGCTATTTTTTTCTGTGTAATTTATTGTTCTAGGACTTTTGGGAGATGCTCTCAAAGTATGTTTCCCTGAAATAGTTTATAATCTATTTGGGTATATGGACCAGTTCTGCTGTTTTAAGGACCCATGCTTAAGCTAGCAGGAGCAGTCCACCCATATAAGGAGAGATGATGTAAACAGAACATAGATTTTTGTGACATTAATTTATGATTGGCCCCTGACTTACTTTGCTGTATCTCTGCTTGACTTATATTGATGTTTTACTTCACCTTGTCAACTTTGAGGCACTCTGTCCTTTCAAGTTTGGCAGGCAGATTGTTGTCTTCTCTGACTCTGATCCCTCTCTTTCTGTTCCTGGTGTGGATGAGAGGAAAAATGCCTCCCCCCGCCCAAAGAGGCAAAATCCCTTTGATGAAGGAAAACTGTTCCCTTTCTCTTTCTCTCTCTTCCTCTTCCTTCCTCCCTGCCTCCCTCCCTTCCTTCCTTCTTTCCTTCTTTCCTTCCTTCCTTCCTTTGCAAAACACGGCGATAACTTTTGGAGGCCAGCAAATGTGAAAAGTGGCTTCTGCCCTGGAGTATGATTTAGATAGGCTCACATTAAACAAAGGGAGAGATGGTTTTCTCTGCCTGAAGACAGTAATAGGAAGAGGAGTGGAGGGGCTGAGGCCAGCCGAGAAAAGATAAGAAAGGAGTAGGGAAGAGAAACCAGGAAAGGAAGAGGTTGTTCAGCACTCTACATGAGATGTCAGGTGGTGTTGCTACAACCTGAAAAGAACTTTTCATGTTTGATTTCAAATATCTTGATACACACTTGTGTTGGGGGGTTCTTTACAAAAGTGACTGAGGGGTACCCAACATAAGGTTCAGGATAAGAGATAGCATATGTAGGAGAGAAGATAAAGCACAGGTAAAGAGAACCCAGCAGGACAAGAAAGTAAGAGCTACAGGTGTCCAGGATAAACGCAAGTAGTCCTTCCCTACTCCTTGATTAGAAATCTGGAGAGGATGGTGGTGGTAATTCTGGTGGCTTTCTGTAAGTTGCATCAGTATTGGGCTAAATGTAATTAAATTTTAGGTGACAAGAAGACTTTATTGGACTGGAGGACTTTGGAAACATTCTTCCTGCTAGAATTTGGCTTATATGTGCTCTATGGAGTGTGTGGTGTTTTTTTTTTTTTTTTTTTTTTTTTGCGGTACACGGGCCTCTCACTGTTGTGACCTCTCCCATTGCGGAGCACAGGCTCCAGATGCGCAGGCTCAGCGGCCATGGCTCACGGGCCCAGCCGCTCCGCAGCATGTGGGATCTTCCCGGACCAGGGCACGAACCCGTGTCCCCTGCATCGGCAGGTGGACTCTCAACCACTGCGCCACCAGGGAAGCCCAATGGAGTGTGTTTTTAAGCATTATGGCTTGCAAACAAACTCATCATCTTCCATGAGGATCACCTAACCATGATCCTAGGTACTGTCATCTTCTCATATCTATCTCAGGGCCTCTAGACCCTGACTATCAGAGAAAATCTGAAAGTAAACATTTCAGTAGTGATCTCTGGTTAGAAGGGTATGAGAGATGTGTCATTCAAATATGTCAAATGAGTGAGTGAGGACAGTGAGTGCATAAATCCTGACTGCAAAAATCTGATTCAGTGCCACTCAATTTCTACATATAAAGGTTCTGCTTTGTGCCAGACATTGTGCTAGGCACTGCAGGAGTCATGAAGGTGAGTCCTTGAATCCAAGAAGTCAACTATTTAGGAAGAACTGCCTAAGCTTACAAATGGCTGTGATGTAAGGTCAGATGAAAAGTACCAAGAGAAAAAAACCTAAAAGATGTTACAGGTCACCAAAAGTGAGAGCATTCTTTTCTAGTTAGGGAGTAATCAGAGATACAGTCATGGAAAATTATTTGATATCGACCTTAAAGGATGGATAAAATTTTTACAAGCATTGTTGAGAAAGGGGAAGAGAGATTAAGCACAGTCCCCCTCCCCGCCAAGCTTTCAAACACCCAACCACTCAACCCAAGAACAAAATAGAGCCCAGAAGGAATAAGTAGTCCAGTATTGTCTGAAGAGAAGGCATTTTCTAGCAACCACATGTATAGCTTAATTGCTTTGAAGAAAAGTACCTCTAATATTTAACACTAATAGCAATGCTAACATGCTAATAAAAATTATTGTCTTTTAAAAATGTCTGTTAGGTATCAAACGTTTTAAATACATTATTCCATCTATACACAAAAAACTTCCGGTGAATATTATCATTTTCATTATATACATGAGAAAATTAAGAATCAAAGAGATTAAATTACTTGCCCAAAGTCATATGGTTAATAATTGTTACAGCCAAGATTAACATCTGCCTGATACAAAAGTCCAGTTTACCATGCTAAGCTGTTTCTGAGCAGTTTCATAGATTTATTAAAAAGTAAGCAATCAGAACTAGAGCAATGGAAACACATTTGATGTAAACTGTGCACTTTGGACAACACTTTGAGCAATGACACATATACATCATGGGTTGTTTGCAGTTAGTAGACAAACTCTGGTTCACAGCTCCTCTTTATTGCTTGTCTTTTAAAATTGGGTGTTTCTCAGGGTACCTCTTTTCACTACCATCTCTCTTTCTCATCCCATCATGTGGCTATAACTGTCTAAAAGCTGATGATTTCTGAATCTCCATCTCCAGCTTTGATCTTGTTGCAGAGGTTAAGAAGTACTATTCAACTGCCCATCAGCTGCTCTAGTGGAGGTCTTACTTCAAACTTGCAAACCAGGGTGTTCTGCTTAATAATTACACTAAGTTAACAGGCATAAACCAGAGTGGACTGGTCACTCTGCCTTAAACTTTGATATATGCAAACCTGAACACACACTCAGTAAGTAAGTCCTTTTGATTTTAACTCATTCATATCACTTACATTCATCCACAACTCTCATTCCTATTAGCACTACCCTCATCCAGGACACTTACTGGACCATATTATTATAAAAACTTCCTAACAGTTCTCTTTATCACAATCTTGTCTCCTTTTATAATAAAGAGGTGGTTTCAAAGCACAAATGTGATTTTTATTAGCTCCCTTTTGTAGTCTCTGTTATTTTAGGATGAAGCGTAAACTTGATTTAAAAGGTCTTTGAGATGTGGCCCCGCTCACTTTGCCAGAAATTCCCTTTATAGAGTAAGTTTCCTCATCTTTAAACTTTGTATCTCATTGCAGTTGCATTTCTTCCAGTTCCTTAAATATACTGTGCTGGCCCTCACTAGTGGGCCTTTCCACAGCTTTCTAATTTGCTTTGGACACTTCCCTCCGTCTTTGTTTGGCCCACCTTCAGTTTTTCTACTGGTCCCCACTAAGAGGTTGTTTCCTCCAGGAAGCCTACCCTGACTCCCTCCAAAGATGTCAGGTGTTCCTCTTCTTACTCTACTTATCACTGCATCTATCACACCGTGTTGTGATTGTTGATAATAACTGTCTGTCTCTCCTGTTATATGGTAAACTCAATAAGAACAGGGGTGGTGCCTGTTTCTTGTTGTTGATTATTTCTATCAAAGAACAGTGCCTGGTATGCAGACTTCCTCTTTTTGTTGAGTGAATAAATAAAACTCCCATCTATTAAGTGCCATTCTGCAAAAGGCCCTATTCTTAGCCCTTTCCACTCATTAATTTATTTAATCATGAAAGAATTCTGTCACTCTCATTATTTTATAGATGATGAAAATTAAGCTCAGAAAAATTAAACAACTCATCCAAAGTTATGTAGCTGATAAGTGGTAGGGCAAAAAGTCAACCCTGGTCCCCAAGCCCTCATGTTGCACCATGACACTGTACTGTCCTACTGATAATATGGCAGTAATGAGTTAATGCATTTAGTTGAATTTCATACAAAGTCTGATGTCTTTTGTCTATGGCCCTCTTAACTTCTGTTGTGCAATTTAGGGAAAAGTCACCTCCTTGAATACTCTGTAGTTTGAGAAGAATATTTGTTATATTTGCAAAATGGAAGGAATTTGCAAGTTTTCCCCCCTTTTTCCACCCAAAAGAGGTCTGTGTCCTTGAACATAAAACACAAATAATCCCTGTGCTGTTAATTATTAGCAAGTCATCCCATTTGGAACATAAGGAAATAAAGTAACAGATATACCAACAGAAGATTACTAGTTAACAGGCATTGCTAGAGAAGACTATAAAAGAATTTCAGCATGATTTTCAATATTCTGCCCCCATCATCATCACCAACAACAAAATAACTAGCAACCATGAAGTGGGAGGTATCAATATTTTTAATTTTTCTACTAAATTTTACTGAATCCAGAACAATGCAGAAAAATGCATATGGAATAGGTAAGATGTTTTCTGCTTTTCTTTTGTCTTTTTCCTATAAGAAAATTCTTAAATTTGCTTTTATTCATTTGCCTTGATTTATTTATCGTACTTACTGTTCGACACAGAGGAAAAATATTTAATTGGTGAATATCATTAAATAAATGATAAACTTGTATATTTATAAGAGTACAAGAGTTTTACAAAATCATGGCAGTGCTTAATGTTACCTGTGAATGGTTCAATGGTTCCAAGAAATTGGAAGATACAAAATCTGAATTTTAGTGTTGTCTACTATAAATTATTCTCATTAACTTTATTCCTTAGTTTCTTAGTTTTCTCAAGTACAAAATTAAGATGCTTGGATACATGATTCCTAATGTCCTCTCAGTTCTAAAATTGTATAGTTTTAACTTAGACATAAACATTTACATCTAACAACGATTACTTTCCTGATTGCAGTTGAAAATATCATTTCTCATGAAGTTTATCTTGCTTTCCAGCTTCCATATTGGATTCTTCCCCATGCTCTGCAGAGATGAATTTAGTTGACCTGTAAGTTTTGCTTGTATAAATGCACTTTAAATATGCAAAGCAATGAAAATTTTAGTTAAGTAATTGAATAAAGTTGGATAGCCCTATGAGTTTTTAAAAGTGTGAAAGCAAACTAGACAATGCTAAGAAAAATTATTTATGTTGATTATCAAATTGATATTGAAGAGGTTGAACTGTTACCGCATGCCTTAGATATTAACCCCAAACTGTAGATTCCTTGTAAAGAGATGGGACAAACAAAATCAGATTTTAGAAACTGAAGAAGAATGTCTGATTGATGGCAACTATGTATGAATTCAGGAATTTTTCTCATCAATACCAATAGGATGACATTACCATATTCTCTATTCTGAATACTATTTAATCCTAGCAGCACATAATGGGAGGTAAAATGTTCTATTTTTGGTTATTTGTAGAAGGTATGTTGTTCCCTTGAATGCTGTCTTTCTTTCCCACACTTCTGAAGTTTCTAATAAGGAATTTAAAGTCGTGTGTTACAGATACTGGTTGCACACAGAAACCTGCAAAAGCATCGCTTTGGGTCAATCCATGATCAGACCTTGATCACGTTGGTAGTAGACACAGGTAGAGGTCTAATGACCAATTCTTTGCTTAAAAAAACCAAAAAACAAAAAATTACAAAAGCTATAAATACCTTCAATTATGGAGACATTGCAGTGGGTGGATGACCATAAAAGGAGGAACCACTCTTAGGGGAAATCCACTTATTTTCATTGTTAACAGATATATATATATTTATGGGGGAAGGGGACAAGAAGAAGACAGACATTTCTTCCTGGATGGCTAAAATTTCACATACTTTTTTAGCAAAAGTGATCTCCTAAACAGGTCACAACAAAACAGACAATAAAAACAAACAAAAACTAACCTTGAGAAAAAGATTGATAAGTCTGTTCCTTAAGCATTCATATGTATTTTTGTTTCAGAGCTACCATATTTTTTGCCCAGTTTGTTCAAGAAGCCACTTACAAGGAAGTAAATCAAATGGTGAAAGATGTATTGACTGTAATAGAGAAATCCACTGGCAGTGAGCAGCCTGCAGGGTGTTTAGAAAACCAGGTGAGTGAATAATAATATATTTTTTAAAAAGCACTGTGATATTTGACCAAAACTCAGCATGCAGAAGAGAAGATGCAGGGACTGCATAAGAAATAAATACATTTAAATATCTCAAGACCTGTTTTATGAAAGGAGGTTTAGGTTAATTCTGATTTGCTGGAGAGAGCAGAGGAGAAAACAATGGGTGTCTATTGTAAAGAGACAATATAAGCATGGTGACTAAGAGCTAAGGTTCTGAAATCAGAGTATCTGGATGACCATGGGCATATTACTTAACTTCATTGAGCTTTAGTTTCCTTATATATAAAGTGAGGAAAAATAATAACTTCCATTTCTAGGTTGTCATGGAGATTGATATGATAATGGTAGCAGGGGTTAATTTTTATTAAGCACACAATGTGACAGGAATTATTCTCAGGAGTGTTACATATCCATTGATAATCAAAATACTTTGTGACATGGAACATAGCATTGATGAATCAGAATCAATGTCCAGTGAGCCAAGAGACCCTGATTGGGGCTTATTGGTAGAATATCAGCTTTGCTTGCAAATATTAATTTATTAAATCTTTACCATAATCCTAGGAGATAGATGCTAATATTTCAGTTGGAGAAGGTGAGGCACAGAGAGGTTAAACAACTTTCTTAAGGGAGCCCAGAACCAGGATTTAAATTATGTCATCTGGCTCCAGAACTGACACCCTCAGTGACTTCATTATACTATACACTATAGTGAATGTGAGGTGCATAGCATAGATTAGGGTTGACAGATTTAACAAACGAACAACAACAAATTTGAATTTCAAATTCAATTCAACTTAAATTTAAATTTCAGATAAACAGTGACTACTTTTTTATTATAGGATATCCTAATGTAGCAGATTAATAAATAACAGTTATTAGTGTTTATTATTATCTCAATATAGAAAAGAATTAAGAACTTTAAAATGATTAGAGCTACCAGTTCTGGGACAAAATGCCCAGAGAATCCTCTGACATGATGGAGCCAGTGAAGTAGCCAAAAAATGATGTATCTGCAATATTGTAAAGGAGACGCCCTTTAAAGATATAAAGTACTTTACAACTCTGAAATTGATGACTTAAATAAAAATCCCTGGTAGGCATCTCTATTTTTAGCTTGACATGTGAAATAAACAAAATACATTTTATATTGCAACTTAACATCCAATGAGACATCCAAGGTGCTGTTACAGATTAGTGATTTACCATTGTAAACTTAAAGGCATGCTTTTTAGGTGGATTGGGAACTGGAAGTCTTAGTTAAGATTTCCAGGATTCTCTAAATATTAGCAGTTATAAAAGCTAAATTAAAAGTTTCCTGAAAACAACCTAAGTGTCCATCATCGGATGAATGGATAAAGAAGATGTGGCACATATATACAATGGAATATTACTCAGCCATAAAAAGAAATGAAATTGAGCTATTTGTAATGAGGTGGATAGACCTAGAGTCTGTCATACAGAGTGAAGTAAGTCAGAAAGAGAAAGATAAATATTGTATGCTAACACATATATATGGAATTTAAGAAAAATAAATGTCATGAAGAACATAGGGGTAAGACAGGAATAAAGACACAGACCTACTAGAGAATGGACTTGAGGATATAGGGAGGGGGAAGGGTAAGCTGTGACAAAGTGAAAGAGCGGCATGGACGTATATACACTACCAAACGTAAGGTAGATAGCTAGTGGGAAGCAGCCGCATAGCACAGGGAGATCAGCTCGGTGCTTTGTGACCGCCTGGAGGGGTGGGATAGGGAGGGTGGGAGGGAGACGCAAAAGGGAGGGGATATGGAAACATATGTATATGTATAACTGATTAAATTTGTTATAAAGCAAAAAATTAAAAAAAAAAAGTTTCCTGAGATGAATGAACCACACGTATTCCTCAGAGGCATTCATCAGACTAGTGGTGTCATCACCTGATTTTGGTAAAGCTAAGGCAAACAAGAAGGATTTTAAACACTTACCATGTACATTTTAAAACTTTTTTTTTTTTTTGATCTTAGTTCCCTAACCAGGGATTGAACCCAGGCCACAGCAGTGAAAGCGCCAAGTCCTAACCACTGGACTGCCAGGGAATTCCCTAAAACATTTTAGCCAAATCTATAATTAGACCCATTAAAAGTATTTGAAGCTATTTTTATTCAGTTTCAAAATATTTTGATTTTTATGTGAAAATAATATCCAATTTTATATCAGTGTCTCATAATAAGAATGCCAGATGGAGTATCTATGTCCCCCTTTTAAGATAAAATAATTTTGTCTAATAGGCATGTGTATTATTTAAGGTTGAAAACTAAATTCCATTTTCCAAACACATAAAAGAAAGCTATCCCATCAGGCTGAAACTAAATATATTGGAATTTGTAGGGGGAATTATTTTCCTAATCTACCATTCTGACTTTAAATATTAGAAAACTTTTCATGTGTTTTACAGCATTTTTAGGTAAAATTAGTTGTCTTTCATTAAAAATAAATCTTATAGGTATCTGCCTTTCTGGAAGAAATTTGCCATGAAAAGGAAATTCCTGAAAAGTATGGGCTTTCAGACTGCTGCAGCCAAAGTGGAGAGGAAAGACATGACTGTTTCCTAGCACACAAAAAGGATGTTCCAGCATCCATCCCACCTTTCCAAGTTCCAGAACCTGTCACAAGTTGTAAAGCATATGAAGAAGACAGGGAGCTATTTATGAACCGGTAAGGATCCAATTTTAAAGGTAGATAAGACCCCAGAAAGAGTGCAGTACCAAGCAGAATCTACAAATTCTGCAATTTGTGGCTGTATTCTAAAACATGGAGAAATAATGTTTGGTGTGGCATCTGCTGAGCTCCTGCCCTACGAGATTAGGTGAGAAACATTAAGTGTAACTTTGTCTCCACAGCACGTAGATAGATGGGTATAGACCACACAGGAGACCCACCAGTTTTTCCTTTAGCCTCTTAGATACACCTTGTTTTTTCTCTCTAATTTTAGCTTGCCCAAGAATATATTAGTGTGGCACAAAATGACTCCTTCCAGAGCCAAATATTTGGTGTTTTGTGTTCACCAAATTGCCTGAAAATAGGAAATGTTAGCGATCCAGGAATGTTTAAGGTATATAAGAGTGTCTAACATTTATTGAGCACTTAGGATGTTTTAAGAACACGTGCGCTTGGCATGTATGATCATATTAATGCTCACAAACAGCCTATCGTCTCCTTGTCCTCTTCCTCTTCATTCCTTTTCTTCTTCCTATTTTGCAGATGAGGAAATTGAAGCTTAGACGGTTAAGACAATTGGATGAGGGCAGACCACTAGTACATTCCCAAGCTGGGATTTGAACCCAGGTTCTCTGTTGGGGAAGCCCGTGTTTAACTCTTAATCACTTCTACCTTCCACATTGCTGCCTAATCCAGAGAAATATAGAGCCTGCCCTTAGAACATCTCTGCTATGTTGACTGCCAGCATGGATAATCTCGTCCTGAACTGATGAGAAAAAAGACTCCACCTTTCTCTTTTACTTAGTGGAGGTTTGGCCTTGTTGACCCCGAAACATAGCTGAGTAGGCTTATTGAAAAGGATATTTTCATAAGAATCATAATCAGCGTTTTTGCCTAGTTTGCTCTTATAACCTCATAATAGATTTTTCCTTTTCTTGGAGGATCTTTAGTGAGGAAAATTTTGACAGCACGTGGAAAAAAATATGACTATTTTCCGAATCTTTAAACAATTCCAGAGTCCAGTTCCAAGCAGTAGCAGTCCTATTTTAATGTGTTTGTAAATCTTACTGCTCCTTTTCATTTCACAGATACGTCTATGAGATAGCAAGAAGGCACCCCTTCCTATATGCACCTACAATTCTTTCTTTGGCTGCTCAATATGACAAAATAATTCCACCTTGCTGCAAAGCCGAAAATGCAGTTGAATGCTTCCAGACAAAGGTATTGTATTTGTGTGCATATCTGAACCAATAACTTCAATCTGGCTATGACTTACTAAAACCAAACAAAGTTAAAAATGGAAATATGCTCTGTGGGCAGAGTATCATTTTCAAAATAGAGCCCTCAGCACTCTGCTCTTCTTTGGGCTAAAAACACTGGGTTTGCTCTTTTTTTATTCATTCCTTTATCCATTCATTCAGCCAACAATCATTTTATTGTTAAGGAAGTGAGTTTGGTGAGATAAAGAAAGACAGAGGTAGAGGTGATAACATAAATGAAAGAGAGAAGAGTAAGAGGTGAAGGAAGCAAGTGAAAGAAGATGGAGCAGAAGGAAAAAGAGCAGAAGAGAAAAAAAGGTGAACGAGAAGCATGATAAGTGCTTTATATTTATTATTTCTTTTAAACCTTAGAACAAATTCGAGGTGTAAATCTTGTTGTCATTTAACAAAGAAGGAAACTTAGGTTTAGAGACGCAAATAGTTTTCTTAGGTTTTGGAGAGCTGGAACAACATCCACGATTAATTACTTGCTGCCTGAAGTCCTGTAACAAAATTCCTAAGAACTGTGACTATTCCCAGACTGTCAGGCTGTGATGCAATCTTACATTTTGTTACTGAGAAGACATTTAAGAAATTATCAGGCTTCAATTTGTTCAAAATTACAGTTGTTTATTCATTATCTCAAGTATGAAAGTTACAAGGGTTTCTGTTTCAAGATATTTTTAATAAATCAACCTGGCATAGATGTATATAAACCCATCTAAAAGAAAGAATGAATAAAGTTCTGCAAAGATATATTGCATTTATGTTTTAGCAAAAATTCTTATAGTTTCATGTTTTAGTTGTATCTGTTGTTTTTCTAATCATTAGAGCCTATAAAGGGAAATACATCCTTTCTTGACACCTCATTTTTCTATCTAGGCAGCATCAATTACAAAAGAATTAAGAGAAAGCAGCTTGTTAAATCAACACATATGTGCAGTAATGAGAAAGTTTGGATCCCGAACCTTCCGAGCCATGTAAGTTTAAGCTCTATCTAGGGAAGAAGGTGAGATCTGCAAAACTCCCATTTTGCAGTTTGAGTCCATTTTTCACATTGTTACTGTTGTAGGGAATGAAGCTTCCTTTGATGAGAGCTAATGTGATTAGAATCATGAAATCCTAGGATTGGGAGGAACAGATCAGTCTGCTGTTTAACACTTATTAAAGTCTACATGAGATAACACTTGAGAAGACTTTGGAGATTTATGCTTTTTACCTATTCTTCTAGATACTCAAGTTCTGGACTGCAATCAATTTACACCTCATAATTATACTACACTTTTTTTTTAGAGAAGTATTACCTTTTATTATTTTTTATGCATTAGTTCATTGAGATATATGCTTTTTGATGTGTGTTATGGTCTAAAAGAAGTGCTCAAAAATTCCAGTTGTTTCTCTTTTCATTTGTGCTTGTTTGTATGCTTTATATCTGCAAGAAATTTTAAGGTTCTGTGGTAACAAGTTTGCCTTCTTCCCAGTACCCGACACAATGGTTTTGATCTATGATCTCCATATGTTATTAAACTGTTTTTTTTTTAAGTTGATGGAATGATCTTAAGCAGATATACCACATTTTCCTAGATTCTCTACAAGGTAGATTAGCCTTCTCTAAGTATCATTTAAAATTTCTGGCTTAACAAGAAATTCTTTACATTAACTCTGCTTCCTAATCTGCTATAAAAGTCCATTGTGTCAATTGTTGCTTTTTATGAAAATATTCACTTGAGGCAATAATATTAGAATCCATTGTCCAGAGGAAAACAAAATAGTCATTTCTGAAGAACTGGCATTTATTTTCCTAACTGATGAAAGCATGTAACTCACTGAAGTCTTTTCTTGTCCCAGCTGCTAAAAAGCTCAGAAGCAAATTTGGAGTTTTTCAACTGACTGCATTAACTCTTACACTTAGCATATTTGCCTTTTCTCTTTTCCCTTGATTCTATCTATCTATCTATCTATCTATGTATCTAATCTATCATTTATCTACCTTTCATCTATCTAATTTATCTCTATCTCATCTATCTTTGTTGTTAGGATGAGAGGAATATTAAACAACAACAACAACAACAAAAGCCCAAACAATTGAATCAGGTAGTTCAACCTCTTCATTTTTACACCTGAGTAACCTGAGGTCCAGACAGATTAAAGCAGTTTATCCAAGACCACACTACTTGTCATGAGAACAAAGTTTTTCTAGATCCTTTTCATGATTTTTCTTTCTTTTTTTTTCCATTTTATTTTATTTATTTATTTTTATACAGCTGGTGATCCTTGTCATAATTTATTTCCATTACACCTACTTGTCTGCTATGTCAGTGATCTCTAATTGTCGGTGTCCTGACAACTGAGGATTTGAGGTCAAGTATAGGAATCAGAATTACCAGTAGTTTAGAGCTCCACTAGCCAGTACGGCAGCCACTAGCCACACGAAGCTCCTGAGCATTTGAAATGTGGCTACTGCAAATGAGGAACTGCGTTCTAAGTGTAAAACCTGATTTCAAAGACTTAGTATGAAAAAGAAAATATATAATATCTCATTAATAGGTTTTAATGTTATAAACAACAAGGACCTACTGTATAACACAGGAAACTATATTCAATATCTTGTAATAACCTATAATGTAAAAGAATCTGAAAAAGAATATATATATATATATATTCAGTTATATAATATATATATATATATATATATATATATATATATATATATATATATATATATATATATAAAACTGAATCACTTTGCTGCACACCTGAAACTAACACAACACTGTAAATTAACTATACTTCAATAAAAAATGGTTAAAAAATAAGTTTTAATGTTGATTACATATTGAAATGATATTATTTTTGATATATTGGGTTAAAAAACATATTATTAAAGTAAATTTAACCTGTTTCTTTTTACATTTTAATATGGTTACTAGGAAATTTTAAATTACATAACTGGTTTAAAGTATTCTTCAACTTTTATGCTGAAACATTTCTAGCCTAGAAAAACATCTGACCTGCTAATTGAAGAGTATTAAGCTCATGCATTTAAAGTTTATTTATTTGTTTGCTTGTTAAATGACACATTTAAAAATATTGTACATAGTGAAGACAGATTAAAGTTTTTAGTCAGGATTTAGTTCCAAGACTGACTGATTCTTCTTGGAAGAGGTCAGATTATGCTTTAACCATCCTCCAACCCTATTAGAAACTTAAAGATTGATTCATGATCTGCTTTAGTTAAATTTATCTTAGTAATACAATGTAAGTTAAGATTTTATTATAATGACATTATTTATCATTTGCTATCCATAAGTAATTAAATTTAAATGCTCTCAATTTAAAAAGAAAATCCGTCTTTATCAGTAGCAGCAACAATACTAGTTGCTCTAGGCCACAGTGGTCTCACCAAGACATCTCTTAAAATTTACATGAACTATGCAGAAGAAATAAGAATTTTTGTTTCTTACTTCCTTTTTGGGTCACACTACATGTCTTGGTATGATGACACATTTGAGTGCTTAGTCTGCTCCACTTTCTTGTCCCGTTGATATGCACATATGCATCCTTCCCTATATTCTAAGATGTATTTTTTTCTCCCAAGTAAAGGAATGATTATTGTTCCCATAGAATTTTCCATTTCTTAATTGTTTATCCTTTTTAATTTTTTCCCACCCTCTCGCAGCAATGATCCCCAATACTCAGCATCAGGGTTGAACAGCAAAAAGATAGATATCATTAAAATTCACAGGAAAGGTTTTAGGAAAAGATAAATCACTTCTAAGCCTTCTGTAGGGCCAGATCACAGTTTATAGAGCCACTGTCTTGAAAGACTGGGCTAGAATTAAGAAGACATAACACTTTTCCTTTTCTTTTTAAACAAGAACATATTGGTCTTTTATCCTTGGAGCTGTAGCTATACTAATACTCTATAAATGTTATTTAAGTTTTCTTAACATCTGTATTGTGGAGTATAATTGCTTTACAATGTTGTGTCAGTTTCTGCTGTATAACAAAGTGAATCAGCTATATGTATACATATATCCCCATATCTCTTGCCTCTTGCGTTTCCCTCCCACCCTCCCTATCCCACCCCTCTAGGTGGTCACAAAGCACCGAGCTGATCTCCCTGTGCTATGCGGCTGCTTCCCACTAGCTATCTATTGTACATTTGGTAGCGTATATATGTCCATGCCACTCTCTCACTTCGTCTCAGCTTACCTTTCCCCCTCCCATGTCCACAAGTCCATTCCCTGTGTCTGCGTCTTTATTCCTGTCGTTATTTAATTTTGATAGATAACCAAGATTGATTTCTTATTCTTTTTTTCCCCTTAGAACTGTTACTAAACTGAGTCAAAAGTTTCCCAAAGCTAATTTTACTGAAATTCAGAAACTGGTTGTGGATGTGGCCCACGTACACAAGGAATGCTGCAGAGGAAATGTGCTGGAGTGTCTGCAGGATGGGGTGAAGAGTCTTGCCTCCTATAAAAGAGATATTTCCACTCCCTTTTCTTTATTTTGCTCTCATTCTAAATGGGAGAAGGGTGTCTGCCGTGAGTTGGTCATAGAATGTGGAAACTAGCTGACTGAGTGAAGTTACAGACTTCTTAATAGTAAAACTTGAATCTCTTTTGTTGACTCTGCTTTTCACTTAAGGGATGCGCCCCTCTTCCTAGACCAGTGTCCATTCATTCTTACTTCTAAAGGAGATGGTAACCTCTCTGGAGGTCTCCACACAGAATTTGGGGGGGGGGGAAACTCTATTTTTAATATATTGCTTTTTCACCCATTTGTGTTTTCATTTGATAAATAAATATTGAATACTTTCTATGTGCTAGCCACTGTGGGGCATACCTGTTAGGAAGGCATAAGCTGGTTTCAAGAAATGTATAGTTTGATAAGAGAGATAAGACATGTGACCTCATTGGGGTTACAGACTGTCTTTGGTTTACTGTTATTTCCATAGGCCATCAGCACCATGCCTGGCACATGGAAGGCACTCTATATTATATACATAGAGCTATTACATGAATACAACAAAATAATAAAAGAAACATAAAAAATAACACAAGATATTATTCTATACGGCAAAAAGCTAGCCATCATGGAGAGGTGTGAATAAGGGCTCTAGGAGAATTAAAAACCAAAAACAAATACCCCAAAAACAGAATCCTCAAGCATGCCATAGTCAGTTGCGATTTAAGCAGTGTGGCATTGGTCTATTTCGGGCCACCCTAGGCTTCCTAGATGTTGGAGGCCTGTCTATCCCCAAATTATTCCCTCTCTGGTCCCCTGTGATACACCTTCTTCTTCAAGGAGGCTTAGAATCATTGCTCCTAGATATTTCGGTGGCTTGAAACCAGGGCTGGAATATGGTTTCCAGAAGGTTGAATGTGAGGGTAGAATGCTCCTTTCAGCCAGTCCACGGCAATTTGGCTGAGATACACTTGAAAACCAATAAGAAGCCAAGGCTGTAGGGGAGACCTGAGGGTGAGTCTTTGGGCCCAGGCAGAGAATCCTGGTGTCAGTAGTTGGGGCTGCCTCCAAGACAAATTTTCCTATATCATTTATTTTTCCTTTTAGAAGCATTTACCTTCATATTAGGATGGTAATAAGAATGAGTTTATTTTTCTTTGATATAAGTTGCATCAGTTTTAGTTGACTATTTTACTAATTTGTATACTCATTTTTTAAAGTTTATTTTTTTCAATTTTTGGATTTCAAACCACCCTTCTCCATTAAAGTGAAAAAAATAATTTAAAAGTATGGTATATAAATTGGATTTTAATGGCTGAATAATGGGTTCTAATTGTTCCTGGTGAGAATGCATAGAATTTTCAGTCCTTTGACAAGTACGTTTAAGCTCGGCTTCTTTCTGGCCACTTACGTGCATTTCATTATCTATAGACTGCCCTCTGGAGGTCATAATCGGTTACTGCAGGGTTATATAAACAGCAAATGTTTACTACCAAATTTCAATACTAATAGAAAGATATGCATCAACGTGCATGTCATTTGGTTTGAGGAGTACATTTTTCTTTTGTTTTTAAAAGCTTGCTATTAGAATAAAATAGTAGATTTTAGTTGACAACTATGAAAAGAAGAATTGAACAAACAAGGCTAGGTGGAAAGGAGTGAGGAAAGGTAGAGTAGGGAGAAAGCACTAAAATGGGAGACAAGGTAAATGTCTTCTTCCTTCCTTCTTTCCTTCCTAGGACTGGCCATGAGGTCCTGAATTAAAGAATAAATGTTTAAAACTTAGACTTTATTTTTCTATTACAGGAAAAAATTATGTCCTACATATGTTCTCAGCAAGATATTCTGTCAAGCAAAATAGCAGAATGCTGCAAATTACCCACCACACTTGAACTTGGTCATTGCATAATTCATGCAGAAAATGATGACAAACCTGAAGGCTTATCTCCAACTCTAAATAGGTTTTTAGGAGAGACAGATTTCAACCAACTTTCTTCAAGGGAAAAAGATCTCTACATGGCAAGGTAACACACTCTGTAAATGTATGTTCACACAAGTAAAAATTATGATGTGACTGACAGCTTTGTGTTGTTGAAAGGGTTTCTGAACTCAGTATATGAGGATAATGCTAGAATGTTCTAAGCCAAAATATAGTTGGAGGAAATAACTAGGAAATAAGGAATAGGGTCTATCTTATACTGATGAGACTTTCACCGCTGCTGTTATTAACTGGCTTGCTTATGAGGATGCATTTTTTTTGTATCAGTTTCTCTGGAATCAGAAGCATTGTCATCCCTGTATGGATTACTCATGTAAAGACTACCATTGAACTTCCGAATAGGATATGGATATTTTTGTAATAAGAAGGGCTCATAATTAAGAATGTGCTTTTTCACTGTGCATGTTTTAAAAACTTTTCCCCCCAAATATAACTTAATAGATAATGCTAGATAGAAGGGCTTTCACTGTAGCAGTTTATTTGCTATTTATTGAATACATGTTTTATTTTTTTAAGGAAGTGAAAAGACATTTAGAGACATTTGCAGTATGGTAGTTGTAATTGACAAGACATATTCTCATTCTATTTGCCTTTAAGGGGAGCAAGCAGTTAACACATTTTCCTTTATTGTACAGTGTGTATCAGTGGGCACTATTAGAGGAGGGATTTGTGCAGCTCTTAGGACACTATACTTAGTGATCTCCAAAGGTCCTTCTAAATTTGAGTCTGCTTTTAATGTAGTAATGAAAAGAATGGTGCAATTTTCTTTTTAATATTCCTGGAGGATATTACTCTATTGTTGATTAAAATTAGACATGCACACATTGTTTGCACCGCTAAATTAAATTATGCAAACAAGAACAAACTCCAGATTTCAGAAACCCATAATGACATTATTGGAGGAAGAACTAATATGACCTATTTCTACAACCTGGGAATACAATTAGTAAATTCAAGAATTCTCTTTAAATTTACCCATTCATACATTCTGAAGCTAATTGTTTATTTAATAGAAGCATTCTTCAATTGGAATGGTTCTTTGCAGTAGAAATTTTCTCAGCCAAGAATGATCTTCCCCCAGACACTTTGTGTGGCTTCCTTCACCCAGGTTTTTCTCCTGAAAGAGCTACTCAAAGAGACTTTTCTTGACCACACACTCTAAATTGTCACCCGTTTCCTTCTTGTCTTTCTTCCTTTATTTCTATTCATTGATTTATCACTGCCTAAGATTGGATGACCTATTTCTTATTGGTTTCTGTCTCCCTATAATGCCTGCTTTTGAGAGGTCAGACATTTTATCTTATACATTATTGAATCCTTACTACTTAAAGAAATTGTTTGCACAGACTTGGCAGTGGAAAAATATTTGTTGTATGGATAGATTTCACGTCCATAATTGAAAGTGAATAGTGCAAAAGAAAACAGAATACCATTTTAGAACAATTTGAGGGATTATAATTTTTATTAATAGCTTTGCCATGAATATAGTTGAAATAATATTTGATTTCTAGGTTTAGTTATTTGCATTTTAACTTCTGCATGCCATATAACACAGGTATAATTTGTCTCTTAATTCCAATAACATGATTTTTTTCACACATTTCAGATTTACTTATGAATATTCAAGAAGACATACTAAGCTTGCTGTCCCAATAATTCTAAGAGTTGCTAAAGGATATCAGGAGTTATTGGAGAAATGTTCCCAGTCTGAAAACCCTCCTGAATGCCAGGATAAAGGGGTAAAATGCTCTAGTTTTTTAAGGAAAATCTGGAAAACTAGATGGATATCATGCATTAAAAGTGCTGTTTGTTTGAAAGCATCTAACTGCTAATGAGCAGTTAGTTAGTTATGTCTACTAACTAGCTATCTAGCTATTAAGTAGTGATTAACTAGTAGTCAACAAATATTGGCTTATTTTAGAAATAAGAATGTTTTAACCAAAACTTCTTTGATGCACAGAATAAAAATAATATTCATTTTTGAATAGCTCCACTCCAGAAAGGCAAGAATCTTGTACAGAAAGAATTGTAACTTTTTACCCAAAGTTTGAGTTCTGCCATCAAATAACTTGGTGATTCACAAAGTTTTAAACTTAATCTCCCTAAAGTTCATTTGCCTTAATTCTCACAATTCATCTTTAATATTAAAAAACCCTCTAAAAGTGGTTTCTCTAAGATTGGTATCATAATAGAATAAACTATTACTGGCCAATTTTTACATACAAAGTTATGTGTGCAGAAAGAGAAAAAAATGTATGTAATAATGCTTGTATTTTCAGGAAGAAGAGTTAGAGAAATATATCCAGGAGAGCCAAGCGCTGGCAAAGCGAAGCTGCGGCCTCTTCCAGAAATTAGGAGAATATTACTTACAAAATGCGTATGCTCTTTTAAACAGTATTTTGAGTGATTTAAGATAATTAACTAGTGAGGGAAAGACCCATCTAAATTAATCACCCATGGCTACCCTAATTCCAGCCCCTATGTTGGACTGGAGGTCTTTTAATCTGATCACCCAGTTTCCAGTTCCAGAAGGTGGCCTTCCCCAGTTCTCTCTCTTTAGGAGCAACAGATGGCCTGTGAAGCCTGATCTGTGGTACTGGCTTTGGGTTCCCCAAAGCATGCAGATTTTTGCAGTAAAGATACCCATTCTATCATAGCCTGTCATAGTTAAAGCACCAAAAGATCAAAGTGCATATCGAGGAAACTTCTGAGGTTGGGAATAGGAGTCAGCCTGCTGCCCAGCGTTTATTTTCCCATTGTGATCTGTTGGTGTAAGAAGAGGGGAGGGAATGCTTATCAGAGTAAATGCACCTCCAGCGTCAGTCCAGGTACCATGTGGGTGAAACAAATGAGCTGATTTCATGTCCCCTGATGCCAAAAGAGGGTCTTTGAGAAGGAATGAGGGTCCAGAGACTCCTGAAGGACTCAGCAAGATTTGGTGAAAAATGCTTCTTCCAGGTTTCTTGTTGCTTACACAAAGAAGGCCCCTCAGCTGACCCCAGCTGAGCTGATGACCTTGACCAGGAAAATGGCGACCGCGGGAGCCACTTGTTGCCATCTCAGTGAGGACAAACAATTGGCCTGTGGTGAGGGAGCGGTGAGTGTTTTGTTTAGTCCCATCCTGTTTCTGCCCTGTTGGGCTTGAAATAGTCTTATAATTCCCATTTAGGGGAAATGGGAAAAACCAGTGTGGAGATGGCTTTCCTGGACTTGTTGGATTAGTTGCAGTTGAAGGGGTGTAAGAACTCGGCTCTGAATGGTTGGCATGTGGGCAAGCTTCCTGTCCTTCTAGAATGGCTGGTAGAAGTGCAGTGCGTCTATTCAACAAACAAGCAAGCGTTATATACAGGGGAGACAGAAAGACTGACACGTCACTCAGTTCATGATTTCACCAAATACCTACTTTAATGTTAAAACAGAAAAAGCTTCAACTTTGACAGATTAAAATATGCTATTTTGTTTTTAGCCATACCTATGTTTTTGTCTTTTATAGTTTAATTTTTTATGATGATATTAGGGACAATTTATTCCCTTTGACAGGGTGCAGGGTACAGAACATGTAGGTCCCATGTTCTGAATAGTAAAATGACTTTCCAGTTGGTAATGCCAAAAATCTTTACTTCTTAATGTCACTAGTGTCATACATATGATTACAGGTTGAATTTTTTTATTATTTTTTCCCTTGAAGTCACAAATGTGAATTAAATTGTGTATCTTTTTTTTTTTCACTTTTCCTCTTTTTGATGATGGGGAGTCATTTGCTAGTCAGTCTTCATGTCCTGGAATTTTTTGTCAAAGGTTAGAAGTGAAAAGAAACTTTCCTGTGATTAAGCATCATCTTTGTCATTTATTGAATCCCACATGTTGGGAGGATGCAGGGGCACAGGATGGCGTAATGGTTCAGGAGTATAGGTTCTGGGGGCCTCCTGCCTACATTCCCATCCCACTGTCACCACTTGTGAGTCTTGTCACTCTGGGAAAGCTAGTTATCTCACTAAGCTTGAGAATTTTCATCTGACATTTGAGAATAAAGTTAGGATGGCTGTCTTAAATGAGGTAATCGTGTGACTCACTCAGTACTAGCCTGATACATAGTATGCCCACAAAATATGTTGGCCCTTGTTACAAGTTATTATTAGGTGTTTAAGAAATATCTCTGAAGTGTGGAATGTAGGCGAATTCTACATTAGGAAAGCCTTAAGGACACACAGACTCACACACAGACACATACACACACATCTTATTTCTTTACAATTAGGACTACATATTAGCTGTACATATGTATGTATGTACATATGTGAAAGGGTTAGGTTTGTGTTATTCTTACCTTCAGAAAGTGATTCTCTGAATCCCAAAAATAAAATGGAAAGCTCAACTAAATATACATGGAAAATGTAGGCCATGTATTGATTTCAGAGACTTTTCCCCTTCAGAAGTATGTATGTAACTAAAAATGTGTTTCAAATCGCTGGCACAAATAGCTAAAGTGGCTCTCTTCAACATCACTTGTGGAACATTGGTCACTAAATGCTGAAGTTTATCCCAAACAAATGGGTAAATAAGAATCTACAATTTAGCAGCACATGATCCCTACACAGACAGCAAATTTTCCTGTAAATTAATTATAAGTTACTGGACATTAAACACTATTGCAACAATTTTGCTGAATCAATTCTATGGCTGATGCTCCATCTCCTTGCTTTCTTCTTTCTCATTCTCCTAATTAGGCTGACCTTATTATTGGACTGTTATGCATCAGACATGAAGAGACTCCTGTAAACCCTGGGGTTGGCCAGTGCTGCACTTCTTCATACGCCAACAGGAGGCCATGTTTCAGCAGCTTGGTGGTGGATGAGACATACATTTCTCCGCCATTCTCTGATGACAAGTTCATCTTCCATAAGGATCTGTGCCAAGCTCAGGGTGTAGCACTGCAAACAATGAAGCAACAGTAAGAAATGGGTATTTGCTAGCATGGAGAAGACTGACAACACTAAATAGTGATTGAGATTTCTACTTCATACACCCAACACCCTTGGGCTCACCAGGAGAAAATTATTACTCCAAAGCACTTAAAGTGACCTTCAGAATAGTCTTGTCTCAGAGTCTTCATAGCCTCTAGTCTGGAAAAATTCACTGGGGCAGATAATTTCCTGTTTGTAAAAATAGTCTCCTTTTAAACTATTGTTGTGGTGCATCTTGGGATCGAGGGAAAAAGGGCAATCTATTTCAGGTAATTAGGATATATCTTTGCCATAAGTCTTGGGTACTTCCATTCCAAGCACTGAATAAACACCTTTGAATTTTTTTCCATACTGTTTACTCTTTGAAGAGAATAATCATAACATTTGATTCAACCATGCAATATGGGTGTTATGAAGTGGAATACATATTTCAGTTCATTGTGGGAGGCATTCTGTAATGATGATAGTAATGCAAGTCAGTGTAACTCATGTTCTCCAAATTCCCATGCATTTTCATACTCCCATACTTTGTAAAAGGTCTTCCTTCTTTTTGGAAAACTTGTTCATCCCTTTTTTCTCTGTCACAATCTGAGGCATGTTTCTAGGTACAGTAAGAATGCCGCCTGGCAAGCCTCCCCTATTCCCTGGGTCAACATTAATTCCATCCTGAATGTATTACCAGATGAGTATTACAGGCAATTAGGACAGATGGTGCTCAGGTTAGGGGTGTGATAATGTGAATGACAAGGGTTTGGAAGTTGGAGCCTTTGAGTATGGATAAGACATATTTTAGAAGAGAGAACTGGAAAGAATATTTTAGGCAAATAAGAAAAAGACCATTTCACTACATATAAGTAAGGTGGAACTGTGAAATAGTGTTTCATCTATAACCTGCACAAGTCCAGACCAATGGAACATTTAGCATGTTTCTCGCCTCAGTCTTTCTAATAAAGTATTAGCCAAGATATATGTGGCGAGTCTGGTGATGGGTTAATGGAATGAGGGTTTAGGGTAAGGGTTGCCAGAGCTCTGAAAGTTCTCTCCTAGGAAGGCTTTAGAAAAATACCATTGCATAGAAGACTTCTCTTTTATATTGTTTTGTTTTAAATCATAGGTTTCTCATTAACCTTGTGAAGCAAAAGCCACAAATCACAGAGGAACAACTTGAGGCCGTCATTGCAGATTTCTCTGGCCTCCTGGAAAAGTGTTGCCAAGGCCAAGGGCAGGAAGTCTGCTTTGAGGAAGAGGTATGTGCAGCTCACGTTTACACTCAGAATACTTGGTATGGAATTTTTTGTAACGAATAATGAAAAGAGTATCCCACTAATTTATAATTTTAAAATAATGCCAGAAATATTAATTTAGAAATAGATTGAAGGACTTTATAATATTTAAAAATAATCACAATTTTCTCACTAAATATTAAGAGAAGTGTAATTTTAGAGTATATTATGAGAATTAGTAATTTTGATTTATTTTCTAGTGGAGAAAACTGTAAAGTGAATATATAATTAAATGATGATAATTTAGACAGCTTCTGGCTTACAATTTATCATTTGAGCTAAATGGATTAAAAGGATTTAATAGCAAATTAATTGTGCACATGGGATATTGGGGGAATATTTATAGAAAGTATATTCAACTCAGGAGCAAGCCTTTGAATATTAACAGAGTAGTAATTAGGTATTATCTTAATCTAATTATTTAGCAATTTTAGCTGGATTTGTAAATTGACTACATTTTGCAAGCCTCTAGTTTGTATTACTAAATATATTTGAATACAGCGTCACTATATTTTTAAAAGATATTCTATAATTCAGCCTTTTTGCCAATTTTATTTGATTATCTCATGATGTAGAAGTTTAGATGTTTTGTTATTTGATAATATTTAGAAATGTTGAGTTTTTCAATAGATAATATAATTACATGGGTTTGAGTGTGTGTACTTATTAGTATGTGTATGTTTTTGGTAGGAGAGGGTGGGACACAGATAACGAAATGAGATAAAACAAAACTGATAAAATAGATTTTATGTAAACCATTTCTGATAAATATGATACAAAAAGATTAATGTCCTCTGTTTTGAGAACATGCTCATTTACATGCAGAGAACATTAACAAATAGTAGCATAGCAGTATTTTCTCTGCAAACCGTTTAATTTCTGTGACTGATATGTAGAGAAAGGGGAGAGATGGGATGAGGCTTTATAAGAGTTTGGAGATTGGTATAGGAAAAACAATACCTCCTGTTGATAAGAGTGGAGTTGTTTTCCTTCTGCCTTCTATTGTCCTAGCTTGTTGACATCAGAGTTGTATATCTTTATTTTTAACTTGGTTAATCTATAAAGCAATGAATTCACCCCTAGCTAGTGGAGAGTTAACTGTACAACTGGCACAGTGGTCTACTTTTTTATCTGATGATTCTTATTGACTGATTTATTTTATTTTTATTTATTTCTTTTTTTAATTGAAGTAGAGTGGATGTACAATATTATATGTTACAGGTCTATAATATAGTGATTCACAATTTTTTAAAGATTATACTCCATTTATGGTTATTATAAAATATGGCCTGCATTCTCTGTTGTACAATATATCCTTGTAGCTTATTTTATACCTAATAGTTTGTACCTCTTGCTCCCTTACCTCTATATTACCCCTCCCCCCTTCCCTCTCCCCACTGGTATCCACTAGTTTGTTCTCTATATCTGTGAGTCTGCTTCTTTTTTTTTTATATTCACTAGTTTGTTGATGATTCTTTTTAATTTGCAGGGTCCAGCACTGATTTCAAAAACTCGTGCTGCTTTGGGAGTTTAAATTACTTCAGGTAACAAAAAATTCAGATAAGGTTAACTATAATGTTGATTCTCCCCAAATATTGATCCATTGTTAAATACATCCTAAGAGCTAACATTAAATACTTTTCTTAAAAATAAATGCAATTCAGTAAAAAAAAAAAAAAAACTTATTTAAAAACCCTGGAACAAAATAATGCCCACAATGTTAAATTAGTGATTCAACTAACTCAAAATTCTTTAAGGTTATTTCAAAGGCTTCAGAGAATGTCATTAGAAGACCTTCTTATCAGTTTATCTGATATAGATCTGATATATGTATATATATGATATAAAATAATAAAACCAGTTACATCCTGCATCTATTAATTTAATTAGTACTTATATTTTTGTTCTTGTTACAGGGGGAAGAGAAAAGAGCAAAAGTCTTTATTGTTTGGTGTGAACTTTTCCCTTTAATTCTAACTGATTTGTGCTTTTTGTGAATTAAAGAAATGATGAAGACTTTTATGTGAAATTTCCCTATCATAAAAATAAAATATCTCCAAATGTTTCTTTTTTCCTAGCCTGCTTATTTATGAACACTTATAAGTAATTTCTTTAAATAGTTTTGTATACCATTGTCTGAAGCAGACTCTGGTCACAAAGCACTGAATATTGGTTATTGTAGGAGATTAAAGCCCCTCAAGGATAGATTTACGACACTGAAGGCTATATTACGTGGTGAACAAAAAACATGTTCCCAAGTGAAGCACTTTTTGGTGCTTCTAGGGCACACTGTTCATTAAATGATCATTTAAGTATTCTAACAGATAAGTTGGAGATGAGAAAAGAAATTATTGTTTTTATAGGATCCATCAAGAATGATGTTACTCAAAATTTAACAACTACTTTTTTCTTAGTCTTGTTCATAAACCTTTTAAAACATAAATGTTAACTGTACTATAGTTATTTTGATTGAATATAATTAACATTTTCAGAAATTATTATTATTTTTTGTTCTACAAGTACTTATTGAGCATTCATTGTGTCCCAGGTCCTGTTCTGGGTGCAGTCACTGTCCTCTAGTTGCTTCAGTAAAGAAGGAAGCAACTAAGAGCAATGCAACAAGATTATGGCCATTACAGAGGCAACAACATGTTAAGAGAATCAAAGGGTGGGTGAGACCAACTGTGACTGGGGAAAGTCACATTGGCAGAGACAAACATTTAAGAAGCATCTTAGAAGATGAGTGGGCATTCATCCGTTCAAGTAAAGGAGAAGGCAAACACATGAAAGAGGAAAACATGGCCTATGACAAATGATGATGAATGATTTTAGGGGAGTATAGGGTGGGGAAGAAGGCTATAGACATGGAAGATCAAGCAAGACATTCAAGCTATATAGGATTGAGTGGATTCTCATGGGTTTTATTCCAAAGGGTTTGGATGATGTCTTATAGGTAACAGGGGACCAGAGTAATATCTAAGCAGCGTGATTAGCTTTTAAGGAGATAACTCATGAGATATGGAGGATGGGAAGTAGGGGCAGGGGAAAGAGTAGAGAGGGGCAAGGTCAGTAAGTGGTGACAAAAAGATCAGTCCACCAGTAGGGAGGCTGTTTATTGTATTAGCTTTGAACAGAAATCTAAAAATCACATTCATGCTTTGGCGTCTGCTGCAGGAGAAAACATTTGCTCAGAGCAATAAAATGGGCTTTCTGTTCTAACTCAGTTACTTTGTCCTTTATATTTTTCTTTCAATTTTGATGGAACATCTGTGGACTTTGCCTGATTGTGGTGTAACTCTAAGAAGTATTAACTTAGAGATCACAGTAAGATAAAGTAGAATTCAACATAAAGTATTTAACAGGAAAAATAATCTTTTACTGTTAAGAGGAGAGTTCAAGTAAGATAAAACTGTTTGGAAAATTTATGAGCTAAATGATATTTCATTGACATATATAAAATGATTGGAAACACTAGGACAAATTGACACAAATACAATAGTAAATTGGAGATTTTAGAACATTTCTACTTCTCAGAAAAAATAAGTTAAGCAAACAATAAATAAAAACTCAAGGTAGAAACGTCTCTAGTCAAAGTTACCAGTGGCTTCTATGCTGCAAAATCCAGTAGTTAATTCTCAATGTTTAGTTTACCTGATTTCTCTCAGGAGAACTTGACACAATTGATCACTCCCTTTTCCTTGAAGTATTTTTCTACTTGGCTTCTGGATTTTCCTCCAACCTTATTGGCTGAATCTCCTCAATCTTCTTCACTGCATTTTCTGCAATTCTTTGACCACTAAATGTTGCAGTGTCCCAGAGCTGCTCTTCCTGAATCTAAACTTACCTCTAGGTGATCTCATATAGACTTGATGCAGTAATACCATCTAGATGTTGAAAACATGTATTTATATCTCCAGCCTGGATTTTTTTCCCCTTAATTTCCAGGCTCTCGGGTCAGCCTCCTCCCTGACGTCTCCATGTTGATAATGCGGAGACAATCCAAACCTAGCACATTTTAAACTGAACTCCGCCCCATCCCAAATTTGTGTCTCCCTCTGTCTTGTTCTTCCTTCTGCTTACTCAAGGCAGAAACCTTAGAGTCATCTATGGTTCCTCTCTTCCATATCACCCCTACATGCAATCTATGAGCAAAACCTGTTGGCTCTACCTTCAGTGTACATCCAGGATTTGACTCTTTCCCAATACCACTAGTACAAGCCACAATCATATAACATAGAGATTATTGCAATAGCTTAATTGGTCTCCTTACAGGTACCCTTGCCTCACCCCCTGCTCTAGACTCAACACAGTAATTGGGCGCTCCTTTACATCTAAGTACATTATACTACTTTTTCCACATCTCACTCAGAGTAAAGTCTCTACACTGACTCTACATGATGATAGCTTTCCGCACTTTTCTCTTTCTTCTTTTCCACTGGGTCTCCTTGCTCAGGCACAGCAGCCTCCTTGATGTTCTTCAAGTTACCAGTTAATTTCCTGCTCAGAGTTTTGCCTTTGCAATTCTTCTTGCTTGGAAATTGTGCCCTCAGATATGTGTGGGGCTCACTCCATCACCTCCTCAGGCTTCTACTTGTTATCACTTGCTAGATGAAAAGTCTTCCTTGACTGTCCTTTTATTTTATTTTATTTTTTATTTTTAAAATTTATTTATTTATTTATGGCTGTGTTGGGTCTTCATTTCTGTGCGAGGGCTTTCTCTAGTTGCGGCGAGTGGGGGCCACTCTTCATCGCAGTGCGCGGGCCTCTCACTGTCGCGGCCTCTCTTGTTGCAGAGCACAGGCTCCAGACGCGCAGGCTCAGTAGTTGTGGCTCACGGGCCCAGTTGCTCCGCGGCATGTGGGATCCTCCCAGACCAGGGCTCGAACCTGCGTCCCCTGCACCGGCAGGCAGACTCTCAACCACTGCGCCACCAGGGAAGCCCCGACTGTCCTATTTTAAATTGTACACCTATTCTTATCCCCCCACCAGTTATCACCATCTCATATACAGTAGATTTTGTTTATTTTCTCTCTACCTCCACTACTGTAAACCCCATGAAGAGAGGGATTTTTTTTCTGTTTTGTTCACTTCTGTTATCCTCAACATAAGAACAGTGTCTGGAACATAATAGGCATTATATGAATATTTGACAGATATGTAAAGGAATACACATGCCACAGGTTGTATTTTATTATAAGGTGGTGATCTAGAGGGGTTGTTAGCTTCATCTTCTAAAAGTCACACTGGGAAGAAGAAGCATGGGTCTGAGAAATTAACATCAAAGACATAAGAAACCACTGAGGAGGTTCAAGACTTCAGGTTTGGGGTGTGTGTGTGTGTGTGTCTGTGTGTGTGTGTAATGAATATGTGTTGGGGTCTTGTGGTCTTGTGGCTACTGTAACAAACTACTGCAAACTTGGTTGCTTAAAACAACAGTTTTTTCTCTCTTTCACAGTTCTGGAGGCCAGCAGTCTGAAATTTACCAGGGTATTGCTCCCCTTGGGGCTCTAGCAGAGAGTCCATTCCCTGCCTCTTCCAGCTTCTGGTGGCTGTCCCAGCATTCCTGGGCCTGGAGCTGCTTTACTCTGGTCTCTGCTTCCATATTCACATCATCTTCTCTCTGTGTGTCTGCATCTTCTCCTTCCTCTTCTCTGTCTCAAATCTCCCCCTGCCCTTCTCTTAAATCCATTTGTCATTGGATTAAGGGCCTGCCTGGATAATCCTCATCTCAAGATCCTTAATTACATCTGCAAAACCCAAAAAGCCTGGTGTCTACAGGATAGTATTAGGATAGGACTAAACTCCTGCTGAGGTAACAAACTGTTGAAAGCAGGTGAATATAGACCAGCCACTCATAAAAATTTCTGTTCCAACCTCTCCCTTGCCATGCCCTACTGCCCCCGGACTGGTAGATTACCATATAAAGAATTTGTCTTCTCCCAATGATGCTACTTTCGAAGTGTTAAGGGAGATTCCAGAGAATTGCTTGATGGTATAATATTAAATTGGTAATACATAATAGTAAGATATCTGGAAATCCTCAAGTGTTCATGAACTAAATAACACACTTCTAAAGAACTCGGGAATCAAAGGAGAAATTAAAAGGACACTTAAAATATTTTAAATTGAATTAAAATGAAAACACAGCATATCAGAATTTGTGGGATACCATTAAAAGAGTACTTAAAGAAAATTTATAGCACCAAAGTCACTCTGTTTTATAATTTATAACACTCTGCTATCTTTACTTAACATAGATTAGAAAAGAAGGAAGATCTCAAAACAATGAACTCAGCTTTCACCTTAAGGGAAAAAGAGCAAATTAAAACAAAGCAAGCCAAAGCAAGGAACTAATAGAAATTAATAAAATAGAAAAGAGAAAAAACAGATAAAAGTCAATGAAACCAAATTCTGGTTCTTTGAGAAGATCAATACTATTGATAAATCTCTAGCTGGATTTTAGGGAAAAAAAGAGAAAAAAACCAAATTACTAGTATCAGGAATGAGAGAGGTGACATCACCTCAGATATAAAAATGATAAGGGAATATTTTGAAAAATATTTTGCTAATAAATTTGACAACTTAGATGAAATGGGCAAATGCCTTGAAAGACACAAACTACCAAAGCTCATTCAAGAAAAAAATAGATAATCTGATTATTTCTATATCCATTAAAGAAATGGAAAATTTAGTTAAATTTATTACCATAAAGAAAACTCCAGAAAACTGGTGAATTCTACTAAATAAACATTTAAGGAAGAAATTATACTAATTCTACACAAACTCTTCCAAAAAATTGAAGAGAAGGGAATATTGTCCAGTTCATTCTGTGAGGCCAGCATTACCCTGATACCCTCTTTCTGCCATGTGAGGACACGACCAGAAATTGGCAGTCTGTAACCCAGAGGAGGGCTCTCACCAGAACCTGACCAGGCTGGCACCCTGATCTCAGACCCTTGGCCTCCAGAACTGTGAGCAATCAATTTCTGTTGTTGATAAACTCCCCACTTAATGACATTTTGTTATAACAGCCTAAACTGACTTAGACACTATTCCTTCTGTTCTGTTCTCCCTTTCTTCTATAGATAACAGCTTATCTCAATTCTTGGTTACCCATTCTCCCCTTTATTCTTAACAGCTAAGCAAATATATATATATATTTCTATTGCACCATTCTACCTATATTACACAAGGGGTTACATACTTACATATATTGTTCTATACCTTTTTACACTTAAAAATGCAATCTTGGTGATTACTCCATATTATGCATAAGTTTTTTCCTCAATTTTTTAACAGCTTCACAGAATTTCTTTGTGTGATTATGTTATAACTTATTAATTGACCTTTTATTGACATTTGGATCATTTCTAATCCTTTGCTATTGCAAATAATGCCACAATGAATAACCTAGAGCTTTAGTCATTTAGTAATATTGGTAGTGTATTTTTAGCATAGGTACCTATTAGAAATTTGTTGGCTTGAAAGACAAATACATAATTTTTTTAGATATTGCCAAATTCTCCTCAGTAGGTATTACATCACCATTTTGCATTCCCACCAGCAGTGGATGAGAGGACATATTTCCCACAGTTTTATCCTCAAAGTATGTTGTCAAACTTAGATTTTTGCCAGTCAGATAGGTGAGGAATGGTGCTGTGGTGTTGCATAGATGTTTGTTTTTCCTGTTATGAGCATCTTTTTTAGGTTTAAGGCCCTTTTTTATGTTTTTTCTTTTTGTGTAATATCTGTTTATATCATTTTACTATTTTTCTATCAGATTGTTGGTCTTTTTTTTCCACTTCAGATTTCCAGGAGCTCTTTGTATATTCTGGTATAGATTGCAGCTATCTTTTCTCATTTTTCCTCTGCATTTTTTCCTTTGCCTATAGTAATTTTCTACGTAAAGCCTTAAAATTTCTTTGTGTGTAGTTGAATTTATTACTACCTCTGAATTTTGCATCATAGGAAAACCTTCCCCACTTCACTTGGGTTTCATCCAGTACATTTGCCGTTTTTTCCCCCTTTTTACATTGGGACCTCTGATCTATTTGGAATTTTCCTTGTGCATGGATAGGCACTTGAATCTAATTTTAGATTTTTAGTTATATATGTCTTTCTCTTGATTGCCATTACCACACTGTTTTAATTACTATGCTGTTTTAGAATGTGTTTTATTATCTGGTAGTGCTGCTTTGCACAACCCCTCACCTCAGTAGTTTTTTTTTCTCCTTAGGGTTTTCATGATTATTCTTCTTGGTCATATATATACCTCAGTCAGTGCATAAATGTCCCAGCTTCCCAGTCTCTGGCAGGACAATTCTAGGAAATCATCTTCCACTTCTCAGATAGGATTACATCCAGTTGCCTACACTGTTACTCTCCTCATTAACACCTCCTTTATTAGTTTTTTCTCTTCTTGGTCTTACTTCCTCACTTGTGCCTCCTCGAATCATCTTCCAAATAAATTAAAAGTCTTTGCCTGGAGTTCTGCATTTGAGGAACCCAAATTAAGAAAGAGTCATTTTTAGATTTTGACCTAGATGTAAAAGATACCGACCACTGAGACCTGAGTATGCTATATAGGTGTGAGTGGTGGTACAGAAGGGGAGGGAGAAGTGGTGCCTTCTAATTTAACTGTTCAGAATGTTGCTTTTTAGATTGTTCTCTGGATTATTGCCCTATAGCCTATATCTGATCTTTAGACTTAGAGCTTCTCTGAAAT
This sequence comes from Mesoplodon bidens, assembly GCF_964165515.1. Classification (NCBI taxonomy): domain Eukaryota; kingdom Metazoa; phylum Chordata; class Mammalia; order Artiodactyla; family Ziphiidae; genus Mesoplodon; species Mesoplodon bidens. The sequence goes on along the minus strand of NC_138176.1, from coordinate 181,082,497 downwards.
GCCCTTGGGAAGCGTTGGTCTCATCTTCCATATTTTGAACTCAAGTTCCTTTTTTTTTTTTTTAACATCTTTATTGGAGTATCATTGCTTTACAATGGTGTGTTAGTTTCTGCTGTAGCACAAAGTGAATCAGCTATAAGTATACATATATCTCCATATCCCATCCCTCTTGTGTCTCCCTCCCACCCTCCCTATCCCACCCCTCTAGGTGGTCACAAAGCACCGAGCTGATCTCCCTGTGCTATGCGGCTGCTTCCCACTTATTTATTTTCTCTGTCAGCTTGATCCCTTCTGTGTTAGTTTCTAGGATTTTCTCAAGATTTTGAATGTTCTGCTGGCTATCTCCCTCTTTTTTCCCCCCAGTGTCCTTATATATATGTATGTGTCTGTATTGTTGAAGCAAAACTTCTTAGGCATATTTATCTGAGTAAGTTTCAAAGTTTATTACTCATTAGTGAGGGATTAGCAGTTAGATAATTCCAGGCAAATTCAAAATGATAGGAAGAAAACTAGTTTAAATACATTAAGTTTTTAACTAGGCACAGACTGCTATTTTTATTTCATATAATCACAAAAAATCACATTCTTATCAGTGATATGGGATTAGATTTGTGAAATGGATGAATTGGAGCTGTCCTCTCACAATTGCCAGGC
>NC_138176.1:180876259-181081643 GCF_964165515.1 Mesoplodon bidens | reverse complement strand
CAATGATTTGCTTATTTTTAGAACTACAAATAATAAGGGACTTTGAAGTCTTCTCTTTTAATTAAATATGTCTACATTTTAAGAATAATATATTGAGAAAATAATTGATTAAATAATTTGAGGTGGATCCTGATCTATGTCTTGGAGTAAGGAAGAAATAGTCTTATACTGATACATTAAAGATCCAAAGAAAGTAAAAATTTAGAAAATCCCAGGATGGAACATTAAAAATTCACAGAATTTTTTCAAAACAATTTATCATTTTTGGAATCTTATCTAAAACCTCTTTCTGATGGTCAGGATAATACAGGTGACCAAATCCTGGCTGCCATTACCATATACACAAAACACACACACACACACACACACAAACACACACACATTAGCCCACTCTTGCTTCTGAAAGTTAGCTTTGTCAATATCTAAAAGCAAAAATTCATCATTATTAACTTTATCATATTCTAAAAGACTCACATAGTCTTCAGCACAGGACATTCTTTCTGATTCAGGATTCTTACAACACTTAGAGCCCACTCTTCCTAGGTTTCTTGAGACCTCCACGAGAGTTGGAGCTGACACTTGGGGTACTTTCTTGGTGTAACGAACTATGAGCCTATAACAACATAATCCATGTGTTTTCAGCCAGGCAAGAAACTGTCTTTTTCTAACACATCAGGTCAAGCAGAGATCACTTGGCCAAATCCACTAAGATGGCTTTCCATTCATAAAATTATCATCTCCAGGTCGGCAGGGTAATGTGGGAGAAGACCTTGTCCTGAGCAACTAATTAAGCCTAGCTTTGAATCCACCTGTGCTGTATAATCTAAGTGGCTTACCTTATTGTAATTCAGTGACATTAAAATATTTATTAATTGCTTCTTTCTTTCAATAAAACCTACTGAGAGCTTAACAAACATCAGCACTGTACTTAATTTGAAAGATGGATGAAATTTCTAACCCATGAAATGGAAGGAAATATACCTGACTCAAAACGGATGCTGCAAGGATTAAATTAAAAGGAACCAAGTATGCAATCAACCTGATGTGGTGTCTAGCATGTAATAATCATTTACTAAAAATGCTAATCACCGTTGAAAGCCAATGTATGACCATAATCTACTCAAGGGAAGAGACTATGTCTTGTTTATTGTTGTTATTCCTAGCACCTATAGGTAGAAGAGTGCTAACATGTGTAAGCTGAACAATAAATAACTAAATGATGTATCCCTTCCTGTCTTAACTTCCACAGATAAGGCTCTATTTAATCGGGACATTAATCCATCATCTTATTGAGCTACTGCTACTGAAGACATACTATTTTCTGCTCTGTGAAGTATTGCTGTATTTTGTTTGCTCATAAACTATTTCTTAACTTTCAAATGGCATCCTCAGTTCCTATATCCCAAGATTTGATATTTTTCCTCCTAGACTTAAGAGCCCAATTTTTTAAACTGCACTCAAATATACGCCTCTTCATCCCATCAACTATTTTATTTCATTTTCTCTGGTCTTTTTTGATGGAGAGTGATTAGAAATGATACTTTATTTTCAAGATTAAAAGTTCTATGATAGGGCTTCCCTGGTGGTGCAGTGGTTAAGAATCCGCCTGCCAATGCAGGGGACATGTGTTCAAGCCCTGGTCTGGGAGATCCCACACACCACGGAACAACTAAGCCCATGCACCACAGCTACTGAGCCTGCGCTCTAGAGCCTGCAAGCCACAACTACTGAAGCCCGCATGCCTAGAGTCCGTGCTCTGCAACAAGAGAAGCCACCACAATGAGAAGCCCGTGCACCACAACGAAGAGTAGCCCCTGCTCTCCACAACTAGAGAAAGCCCGTGTGCAGCAAGGAAGACCCAAGGCAGCCAAAAATAAACATGAAAACATGAAACATGAAAAATTTAGTCAATAAGCAAAAATACTTACGCATTTTGGAATTGATATTCTCCAAGTTTTTCAAAAAGTTCACAGTTTTGTTTAATTAAATTCTGAGGCTCCTCCACAAGAGGCTGAAGTTTCTCAAACTGAAAAATAAAAGAATTGTGTTTACAACATTCTCCCTGAGGACCAGATGCAGGTTGTTTTTCATCCTTCTAGGCAGAATGAGATCCTTCCTCCTTTCTGCCCAAAGCCATGTAAATAGATTTTTAATGTCAAATCTATTATAATATGTCCAAACTGTTTATTTAATGAGACCGTATGAGATAAGTGATTAAGAACATTCAGACTCTGGAGTGCAACTGCTGATGTTTGAGCCAGGCCAACCTGACTTATGTTCTAGTTGTGCAACTTTACTTCCCATCTCAAAGCTTTAGAACCCTCATTTCTAAGATGAAGAACATGATACTCACCTCAGAGAACTGCTCTGTAGACTACCTGAGCTAGTGAAATTTAAACATAGCCTGGAATATAGTAAAAACTCAATAAATGATGGCTATGATTGTAAGTATCATCATTATTAAGCCATCTCTCCAGTTGGATCCTGAGCTTTCTGAGATAAGAGATTTTACCTTGGTCATCAGTTCCTGTGTGGCACTTGGCATATAACCAGTTTCTTGGTAGAGGAAAAAATGACTTTCCTCTGATTCTTAAGTTTGCACACCACTATATGTGCTAGGAGTACTAAATATCTCAAACATGATAAAATTCTATTTTAGCATAGCTAAATATGCTAAATATTCTCAAAACAGATTTCCTCTCCACAGTTAATTTCTTGTAAAACCATTCCTAAACTGTCTCAAAAAAGGATTTGAAAATATTCTAAAGTACTAGATTTCACAATCTTTCTTATGATACTAATTCTTGATACTTAATAAAACTTGGAATCAGGTTAACTTTCTTTATATCTAAGTTAAATCTCTTAACATTTAAATTTACTTTATTTTGTTCTCAGGAGTGTAAAAAGGAGAAAAAGCATGGTCAAGATTTTGTGAAATTAGGGCTTCCCTGGTGGTGCAGTGGTTGAGAGTCCGCCTGCCGATGCAGGGCACACGGGTTCGTGCCCCGGTCCGGGAAGATCCCACATGCCATGGAGCAGCTGGGCCCGTGAGCCATGGCCGCTGAGCCTGCACGTCCAGAGCCTGTGCTCCGCAACGGGAGAGGCCACGACAGTGAGAGGCTCATGTACCGCAAAAAAAAAAAAAAAAAAAAAAAAGATTTTGTGAAATTAGAGATTGCTCTCTTTGATCTTTCTATTTAAGGCTATTATTCCTATAATGTTTAAAAGCACAGAGTTGAAACCATCTTAAGAAAAATTCTAAATTGCACTATGTAACATTCTTGCATTATTTTTCTTTCCTGTTATTAGAATCATCAGTTAAAGAGCTATATTTTTTTTCCTTCCAGAAACCTACCACTGTGGCATAGCATGCAGGAGGATCATCTTTGGCACAGCAATCCTCCAGTGTGGCTTCATATGCCTTGGCAATTCTCAACAGCAATGAGACAGAGTACTCAGGATGCCTTCTCGCATATTCATACAAAAACCTAATTAAGATGACAATAAAATAGATTTAGTTGGACAAATGAGCAAGAAAAACTACATAATTGGGACTTCCCTGGTGGCCCAGTGGCTAAGTCTCTGCACTCCCAATGCAGGGGGCCCAGGTTCAATCCCTGGTCAGGGAACTAGATCCCACATGCATGCTGCAACTAAGAGCCGGTGCAGACAAATAAATAAGTAAATAAAACATCAAAAAAAAAACCCATAATTAACCACAAAAATAACTCATATCCTAAAGGTCTGAATTTGACTAAACCCCATGCAGTAAAGCTTAGTGGCTAAGGACTTGGAAGTTCAGAGTTAAAGCTATCAAATCCTGGCTCTGCCACTTATTTTATTATATCACCTTAGGCAACTTATTAAAACTATCAAGACTTTGTTTCCTCCTCTGTGGAATGGGGATAATAATAGTACCTATCTCATAAGGTGAACTGTGGGAAGTACATGACGTAATCTATGCGAAACACATGCGCTCTGGCACATATTAAATGTCTGAGGAATGACACCTGTTACTACTGGGTATAATTTGTTTGATTCTGACTACACCTCAAAAAGGTTCTGATAGATAAATAGAGATATATTCTTAATTTTTTTCCTCTCTGTATGAGTAAATTCTTGATGGGTACATAATTTTATGAAATATTATTTAGTGCACAGAATACTATTATAATTGAGCAATAAAAATGCAAAGTTTATCACTACACTTACTGACTTTATATAATCATCAATTTTGTCATTCAATTGCTGTCATTTAATGCTGCCTTGCCATGCTACCAGATTTCTGGTCTTTTTAACCAAATATAAAGCACCTGGTAACATTCTACTTCTCTTTATAGTTCTTTGCTGACATCAGATATATCAATAGATAGATAGATAGATAGATAGATAGATAGATAGATAGATATAGAGACATAAAGATGTATCACATATATTCACAGATATGTAAGTTCAAGAAATACTCTTTGAATGAATGCATGAATGAATAATATGTATATAATTTATGTATACTAAAAATATTTCTATAGGTATTTCCAGAAATATTCCTAAGGAGTAAGGAATGAAATGGGGGTGTAAAAATGAACTTTTATTATTACTTTGTACTCTTCTCTATTAATTGAGCATCTGCTATATGCATGTATAATTTTACAATTTTTAAAATTAATTTTTTCCAAAAATGTTTAAAGACTGGGAGAAGAAAGAATAAAGAAACATTGTAGGCAACATGAAGATTGTAGCAATTCCAAAGGAGAGCCTAGAATAATTTCCTAAATCCTGAGACCACATAAAACTATGAAAGATCATTCCTTATCCACTTACGTGCCCAGGAAGACATCTTTTGCTTCATTATAGTTTTTGCAAACTTCCTTATCTTCAGCAAAATCAGCAGCTAATGGGGACAGGTTTTCAGGCAACTCATCTTTTTCCACCTCAGCAATGCAGTGGGATTTTTCCAACAGAGGCTTATCACAGCACTTCGTCAGTTTAGTGGAGATTGCAGCTTGATTTTCACATATATACTTGGCAAGATCCGCCTATAAGCAAGTTGATGGAAACTTTTCAATGTAAATTGACATTGCTGTGCTGCCTCCCTAGACTTTTACTATGTTGGCAGAACAAGTTCATTTTATTCTAAGACCATACATATACCAACATGCCTTCCGTGAATATTTTCAGTCTGTGCTGCTAAGTCTAGAGACACTGATAGAACTACTAAAACATTTCCACTTGATTTGAAAAAACTAGTCAGTAATAAGGTCTCATATCAGTTATTTATTAATTTTATATTTCTACTGTTAAAGCATTTAAATTTTAAACTAAAATTCAGTACTGTTTTTCCAAATATTCCCCACAAATTAAGTGCAGGCATCTTGAAACCAAAAAACTAAATAAATGTTACAGATTTTTGAAAAATTAGTCAAGATCATAGTCACAGACCTTACTTACACATGTAAAATATCTGCCTTAAATTTTCTAGAAAGTGTCCTAAGAGATTAGGATTCTGGTATTTGGTCATATTTTCAGTTTGAGAAAAAGAGATATGCTAAATATTTGTATTTTTAACACAGACAGTTGAGAGAATATAGAGCAAAAGTTACATAATTTCCAAAGGTCTCTTCAGATTCTAGCCTTTCTCCAACTCCTCCCACCTCATTAAAAAATCTTCTTACAGATCTATCTTTGTAACTGTCTTACTTCAGTTTTAAGCTTTTGTTCTCAGAATATGAATGAAAGGGATTACAAATTACTGAATGAGCTTATCAGATCACTTACTGAGTAGGAGAAAGAAAGAAAGAAAGAAAGAAAGCGAGGGAGGGAGGGAGGAAGAGAAAGAAAGAAAGAAAGAAAGAAAGAAAGAAAGAAAGAAAGAAAGAAGGGAAGGAAGGAAGGAAGGAAGAGAGAAAGAAAGAAGGAAAGAACCGCAAGGCAAGGCAAGTATTGAGCAGATTAGAGCATAGAAAACTATCTCAAACCACTCTCAGTTGTTCTGATGCTAAACAAATTGATTCTACCAACTTAAGCAAGTAAGTTACCAAAAAGTATACTGAGGTTTCTTTACCCTGTCATCTGCACATTCAAGCAGGTCACCGTGGCAGCATTCCTTGTGGACTTTCGTAAGATCTGTCACTATCTTGGAAACCTCTGCAAAATCAGCCTTGGGAAATTTCTGGCTCAGGCGAGCTACCGACCTAAAGAAGAAAATTCTCCCATCAGAATATTATTAACAGGCAACATTTTATATGAAAGCACTAGGAAAATACTACGTATAACAAGAAAATTTAGGATAAAATAACATAGAGAAATAATTTGTAAGATTTATTAGTTCTTATTTTAATGCTAATTCTGAACCAAATTTTTATCTTGGGGCAAAATGTTTCCGTAGGGCCTAATTATCCATTGTAGGAGTGTGTATTGTTGTTAGAAGTCCAGCAATTCATGAAAGCAGAAATCAAAGAGCGATTCTAAAAAAGGCAACAGGCTGAGAGGCATCAGGTTTGGAGCCCAGAGCTGACTTCCAGATCTGGCTTTATAGCTTATTAACAGTGTGACCCTAGGCAAGTTACTTAGCCTCTCTGAGCTTCAGTCTCTACAGAGTCACAACAACATGCTAAGCCAAAGGACTGTTGTGAGGATTAAATTAGATAATACATATGAAAGCATTTTATGAACTGGGAAGTGCCATACAAATTCCAGTTATCCTTTTTTTTATTAACTAAAACACATTCTTCCTGACTTCCAAAGGTCTCTGAGAAAAGAAATTTCATAGCTTCTACAAAATTAGAGAGTTTTGATTCAGCATATTTTTACCAAGAAATTGATTCAGCATAATCTCTCAGCTCACTGACAAGATGTAAAAGGCTAACATCCACAAGCTTTCCCAAATCATTTCAGAGTTGCCTAAATCTGACAAAAGACACTTCTTCCCCCAAACCAATCATAGCCTGTTTAACTATGTATCATTTCGTGTCAAGGTTGTTTCGTTTATTGATTTGGTTGCTTTTGGTGGTATAGATGGTAGGGATGACAGGCAAAGATAGCTCAAGTGCTAGTTTCTAGAGAGTTTGCAAAATATCTATTTTCATTTTATTTCCTGTTCGTGTTGACTAGAAGGGAGGGATTGGTGGCGGTGGTGTGGGAGATGGAGAAGGGGAGTTCCTTGGCTCAGATACTGGAGGATGATGCTTCTAGAGCTAGCTAATAATATAAAAACAGAGGCCCAGGCAAAAACAAGACATTAAGTGCAGAACTGGTGCTACAAGAAAATGAGGAGAAAACCTAATGGCTGAAATTAATTATCAGAACATAAAAAGACAAGCAGACACTTCAGATAATTGGGTGGAGGGGAGATAAAATTAAATAAAAGACCCTGACTACAGCTTTATAAAAACAGTGGACCATTATACTAAGATCACAATCATTATAAATACATGGGAGTTTAAACACCTGTCCTAGAAGAACTAAAAAGTCCTCTAGATTCTTTGGCTACTTAGAAAAGATATGATAAAAATATAATGACAAATTGTTACTGATGCTCTGGTTTTCACCTCTGTCAAATTTCTACCTTTTAGACAACCAAAAAGATATATGCGAAAGCACTGCATAAAACGACATGCAAGTGTACAGTTTTGTCAACTGAACCATCATCATTTACATCATTATAAAAATGCAAACTAAGTTTAAAATACCATGCTTTTAGAGCTCTTTCTCCAAATTTTTGGATACTGGTACACCTGAGTCTCTGTCTGGCAGATGAAGCCAGTACTCCTTCTCTCATGGTCTCAATCTGTAAAAAGAAACAATTTTGGAAAAATTAGAAAAGAAAAATTTTACACAGACCACCCCTTCATAAGCTCAGATGAGACTATGGCAAATTGAATTTTAAAGAGAGAATTTACCCCTAAATTCCCAAGTATCACTATTGGCAAATAACTATTTTGTTCTGTAGGAAGAGGAAAAGTCAGTCTGCTCCTAGTGGAAACCTCCAGGTAGTTAAGAACCAGCATGGAGGCATTGCTAGGGAAAAGGGAACGGAAAGGAAAAGTGGAAGGACAGAGTACACTAATATCCCAGGTAACAGAACTTTGTTGACTTCTTAATTTTGCATATAACACCTTTCAATGCCTCCTCCACCAACTATCATAACATCAATAAACTCCCTGTAAAAGAGAATGCAGTGTAAATATTTATGGAATGAATGAATAAACCCAGGCTTCTAGATGCAGTTAAATTCTCCCCTACTTTAAATTCCTTTCCGATTAAAAAAGTCTCATGAAAAGAGAAACAAAAACTGTGTTGCGTTGCTGTGTAATTTTAAACATGAGTTTCCGTATTTCACTATAGCAACTTGCACTATTAAAAGGGGCAGGATATTTAGACACATACACAGCGATTCCCTCTACCAAATCCACTTAGGCAAATCTTAGAAGGAGGAAGGTGGAAGACATAGGCCTTCAAAAAATGTGAAAGATCTTTGTGGGGGAAAAGATGGAGGAAACCCTCAGAATGGGAGAAAATATTTGCAAATGAAGCAACTGACAAAGGATTAATCTCCAAAATTTATAAACAGCTCATGCAGCTCAATAGCAAAAAAACAAACAACCCAATCCAAAAATGGGCAGAAGACTTAAATAGGCATTTCTCCAAAGAAGATATACAGACTGCCAACAAACACATGAAAGAATGCTCAACATCATTAATCATTAGAGAAATGCAAATCAAAACTACAATAAGATATCATCTCACACCAGTCAGAATGGCCATCATCAAGAAATCTAGAAACAATAAATGCTGGAGAGGGTGTGGAGAAAAGGGAACACTCTTGCACTGCTGGTGGGAATGTGAATTGGTACAGCCACTATGGAGAACAGTATGGAGGTTCCTTTAAAAACTAAAAATAGAACTACCATATGACCCAGCAATCCCACTACTTGGCATATACCCTGAGAAAACCATAATTCAAAAAGAGACATGTACCAAAATGTTCATTGCAGCTCTATTCACAATAGCCCGGAGCTGGAAACAACCTAAGTGTCCATCATCGGATGAATGGATAAAGAAGATGTGGCACATATATACCATGGAATATTACTCAGCCATAAAAAGAAATGAAACTGGGCTATTTGTAATGAGGTGGATAGACCTAGAGTCTGTCATACAGAGTGAAGTAAGTCAGAAAGAGAAAGACAAATACCGTATGCTAACACATATATATGGAATTTAAGGAAAAAAATGTCATGAAGAACCTAGGGGTAAAACGGGAATAAAGACACAGACCTAGTTGAGAATGGACTTGAGGATATGGGGAGGGGGAAGGGTAAGCTGTGACAAAGCGAAAGAGAGGCATGGACATATATACACTACCAAATGTAAGGTAGATAGCTAGTGGGAAGCAGCCGCATAGCACAGGGAGATCAGCTCGGAGCTTTGTGACTGCCTGGAGGGGTGGGATAGGGAGGGTGGGTGGGAGGGAGATGCAAGAGGGAAGGGATGTGGGAACAGATGTATATGTATGACTGATTCACTTTGTTATAAAGCAGAAACTAATAAAAAAAATTTTTTTAAAAAGACGGAGGAAGGTGTTTTTGACCACATAAAGAAGTTTCTATTGGAGGCTTAGGTTTCCTAAATCTAACCATAAGATGTCCCCAAACTGAGATTTGGTTATGAATTGGTTCTTCTATTCTTCTTCTGGGGAATACCTTTGGTATCAGGCAGGCACCTTTATCAGCAGCTTGGCAGCATTCTGCAAAAACTCCTTTATATTGATGAGCATAGTAAAGGAGTTCTGGGGCATAAAAGTAGGGGTGTCTTCTGGCAATTTCATATAGGTATCTAAATTTTTAAACAAAAAACAGACAGCCATTTTTCTATAGCAGACAGTATTGTAAGAACACTTGTAATCTACATTCTCCCCAGAACCTCCAAAATCTAAAGACATCTAATTGACCAGTTAAGCTCAATTTGCACATAATGAACTTGCCTTTGTCACTCTTTGAGTCAGTGAAAATGTTAAACTCATACATATATATACATATAAATATACACACATGCATAAATTAGTTAAATATCAGTGATATGTTATTGACTAAAATGAAATAAATTCTGAGAATACTAAATATATATATCTTTATGATATTTTAATACATGTCAACTTCAAATATTTTCATACAGATCATATCCTGTTTTGATGAACTCCAAAAGATCTTTGACCGACTTTTTCATCGTGTAGAATTTTGTAGTATCATATATTATTTCTTTGAAAATTGTCATTAGAACAGAAGCTTCAAGTCTTAATGCTGACAATATTTTTCATAATAGTAATTGTTATAATGAGTCTTGACCTATTCCATAATTTTTAATTTTGAAGCTTAAAAATCTGATTACTTACTTTCCCCAAAACTTCTGTTCGTTTTCCTTAAACTCGGCACACAAAGTATCAGGGTCTGGTTTCAACTTAGGGAGGTCTGGATTATCATCTTTGTGTTTCAGTAAGCATTCATTTCTCTCAGGCTCTTGTTTCGCACAGCAGTCGGCCATTTCACCATAGGTTTCACGAAGGGATGCAACTGCACACAGTTTATCTCCAAAGAGAGTGTGCTAAGTGAAAGAGAGCAGGTGTCAAATTGCTGGGCAGAATTTTGTTTTCCTCATACCCAAAGAATAGTATAAGGAATTAATATCTTGGTAAGCCTTGGTTAGTAAATCATATAAAAATCCACATTTTTCTCAGATTTAGACACCTTCCCTTGATTTGACCATCTATGTGTGATTTCCATAAGAATTAACTGTCACACTATCACTTATAGTGGATAAAACAGAAGGACAAAAAGACAATGACTTTAATGAATGAGCATAACTCCTATTTCCACCTGAGGCTAAAGGCTAGGAGAACAATCATTATAATAAAAACTCAAGGAAAAATATCCTCTAAGTAGCAAGTGAATTCACATTAGGGAGGGAAGTGTTCATATAGTTTCTCATTTGATCTGCTCCTTTTTGAGAGGTTCAACTTTTTAGTAGATACCATTCAAAATTGAAGAGTAACATAATCTACCATGCATTAGTTGTTATTGTATTAAAATATAGATTTTTTTTGTTCTAGAAATATTTGCCTCAATGCATATTCCATTAAATGAATCCTTTCTGTCCCCATTAATTTTTATTATGAAATTAATTATAACTTTAGGGAAAATATGCTGCTCAAGACAGAATTTATTAATTTTTTTAAAAAGACACATTTTTAAAATTCATATTTAGAGCAATATTATTGTGTGTAGCTAAAGAACTGATTCTGCCTTGAGGCAGAAGTACATATAGAGAAAAATAAGAGGAAGAAAGGCTTTAGTGATAAATAAAAAACTGCCTGTCCCCAGAAAGGTATATATAGATTAAGTGGTGAGAGAAACATAATGCTATCCTTATATTAAAGACCAATCTGAAAATATCACAAGTTCAAAGTTCTGATTTTTTTATTGTATGTAAAAATATGAATATCCCTAAAATGAGGAATGCATAGCTGTACTATTATTTTACCCGGGTAACAAAGTTAGCACAGAGATCAGGTGAGTACTTTCTGAAGATAAAAACTATATTATCATTATTAGCCTCTATGAAAAGAAACCTAACTTCAAATTTTAAAAAGAAACTTCTACAAATAAAAAATTTCCATTTAAAAACACTATGACTCTTGTGTGTGGTTTCAACAAAGAAATGTTTTTAAAATTGTGGGTATACTAGAATATATCTATCATTGAAGAAACAGTGGCTATACCCACTTTTGAGCGTTGCTTACAAATACGGTCATTTAGTAATAATTGAGAAAACTAAACTGGTATTTGTTTCCTTTTTAAACATTGAAGATTACATAAAGGAGGAAGAAATACTATTCAAAATCAGAATATACTTACAAGTGACTTGTCACAATTTGCAGCTGACTCATCAGCAACGCATGTTTTTGCAAACTCAGTTAATTCATTCACTAATTTTACATGCTCATCAAATGGGCTCTGCTGAAGATACTGAGAAAAGGCAATCAGCACCCTGAAACGAAGGACATAGAAAAATGTAGCATAATAAAATTTTAATATACAGTAGGTTGCTATGCTAGAAAACAAATAGCGTGTCTGTATATGTTCTATATTTTACACATCTTGCTTACTATTATCCAGAAAGCCTGTTCACATCAGCTATTATCTGAGACCTAAGCGGGTATGTGTGGCTTTCTAAGCAAAGATGATTATATTTCCACCACGTATAAAAATATGTGTGTGCATGTCAGTAGATGCATACACATAGAGCAAGCAAGCAAAATGTATTCTAAATAGACCTAATTGTTAAGACTGGGGCATTACATAGGCCTTTTGACTATTTAAAACAAAAAATAAAAACCACACACATATCTTATTTAATCAGGCTGTAGAATGAGATAGACCTTGAAAAATAAACTATTTTCTCAACTTTTACTAGATTAAAAAATATTAAAATCATCTCAAGAAACCACAGAACTATTTGCTAGGTAAAAGAATTTAGTAAGCTAGTTGTGAAAGGAACTTTCCACCATGCAGGTTATATAAGAGTTCCAGGGCTACACTGTCCAAACAGTTGCCATTAGCCATAAGTGACTATATATTTAAATTAATTAAAATTAAATACTGTTTATTTTATTTTATTTTATTTTGTGGTACGCGGGCCTCTCACTGTTGTGGCCTCTCCCGCCGCGGAGAACAGGCTCCGGACGCGCAGGCTCAGTGGCCATGGCTCACAGGCCCAGCCGCTCCACGACATGTGGGATCCTCCCGGACCGGGGCACGAACCCGTGTCCCCTGCATCGGCAGGCAGACTCTCAACCACTGTGCCACCAGGAAAGCCCCTGTTTAAATTTTTGACCCACAGCTGCACTTGTCATATTTAAAGTACTCAATAGCCACATGTGGCCAATGGCTACTATATTGGACTACACTGATACAGAATATTTGCATCAATGCAGAAAACCCTATTGGACAGTACTGTTCTAGAATCTTTGATGACAGTGGAATATAAGGACTTCAAAATTATAACCAATACTATTAGAAACGTTAAATTTTCATTTTTAAATATTTTAACTTACAGGCCTTTGAAATTGTCTTCTCCCAAATCATTAAACCGATGAGCAATCTCACTCTTGTCTGGGGGGAAAAAAAGGGAAAAAAAAAAGATTTGCTTTAAATTCTAAAGAAACAACTGGTTAAGATCTTATTTTTTATGTTTCTCTCCATTTGACTTAGGTATTCATTTGCTCCAAGATATGAGCTCTGACTCCCAACAGAAAATCTTAGGATGATGGTGAACTATTTCTTCTGCATTTAAGGAGAAGAGTTATTTAATCTCAAATGATACTATTTGAAAAATCATCAAATATTTATAGCTTTATATTCAAACCTGGATAAGATCTAATGCCTTTGCAGTGTCTATTAACAGCCACTGAGAGGACAGTCTGAAATGAAAAATATAAATACATAAAAAATATATATATATATATGAAAAAATATATAAATATATATATATAAATAAAAAGTTCTATTTATAAGATTAAAAACACAGATTTTATATTTTTTATATAAATTAAGGTACAGTGGATAGACCTTTGGGAATCTGGACTTTTGATTTCTATCTTCAACTATATTCTGTGAAGTTTAATTCACTCTGACTAAGTTCCCTCATGTGCAATAGCAAATAACAGTTACTAAACAATTCTCACTACTTATTTCACCTAGGATATTAGAAATATAAGATAACTTCTTAAGGGTTCACAAATACAAAATATCATAACAGTCTAGAAAATAAATGCTAAAGGAAAACTTACTTCATTAAAGATTCAAGGTTTACTGAAACCTTCTTTTATTAGGAAAATAAAAGTTGAACAGTAGAAAAATAGAATTCTTACGTGTATCTCGACGAAACACACCCCTGGAATAAGCAGAGCTGAAGAGAAAGATAAGGGAAATAAAAGTCACCCACTTCATTGTGCCAAAGCCTTGTGGGGTTGATAGAAGAGAAAATGTAGGATGAATAGAGGGAGATCAGCACTAATATACTTCTTTAGCCAATAATTGTAGATTATTAACTAGACTCATCTTTGTATTTCATTGGCTCACAACTGATTACAAAAGTCATAGTATTCTTGCCAAAAAAATTGTTTGACTAAATCCGTTGCGTATGTTTGCGATCTGGAACTGTTTTCTCCACGAGACCTTGTCAATTCATTAGTTATGTAAAACACCTTATCAAATTTTACATAAGAGTTTAAACAATTTGTACAATTACCATGTTCTCTGTGATTTACCATTTGAACATTTGAGTTTTCAGTATTTGCAAAAATTTAACCAAACCAATAACTTAGCTTGGAAATAACATATACTAAAAGAGCTAAGCTCTGAATTGTATCTATTACTAATTCAAACTGTACTTTTATTGATAAATAATGAAAAATGTACACATACACACACATTTGAGAACTAAGGAAAAGCCATAGCAACAATAATGACTGAAATGGATATTCAAAAGTCCTACATTTTAATCTCAGCTCTGGCCCACATGTGGTTCAGGCCCTAGAGCAAAGTACTTAGAGGCAATGTGGGTATCTCTCATGAAGTAGACATGGGGAAGAAAATGGACACAATGGCAGTAATGATGATCTTTGCCATCATAATATACACAGGACAGGCTGAGCCTGATTACACCTTTAGTGGTTATAAGAATACTAGATCTTCTTTACCAGGCATCATATTCTTTCCATCCCTATTTCATGCTTTTTTCCTTTCTCTCTTTTAATAAAAAGAGAAGTCACATGCTCTTTTTTAATGTTATTTTAAATTTTAAAATAAATTTAACTTCATGTCTAAAAACAAAGCAAAACAAAGATAATTTTTTTAAATGTTTTTTCAAACTTCCTTTCTTAATCTCCCCACCCAAGATTCTGATCTCTACCTCTGAATGACTATTCTCTCTCTGCCCTTTTGCTCTAAAAGATGAACTATGCATTTCAATCAGTGGGAAAATTGACCCTCTCTGATACTACAGAACAATAATTAGTACCAAGTCAGTCATTTCATTTAATTAAATAACCGAGTCAATTAAAACTGACAGTCATTTTGCCGTATGGCACATATAGACTCAGAGACTAGTAAATACTCAAGAGAAGAATTATTTTTCCTATTCAGTCATATGGTGAAAGAAATACACTTTCTATGATCTTATTTTATTTTATTTCATTTTCAGGGTACTAATTAAATAATCAAGCACAGAAGAGGAGATAATAGAAAAACAGGTGATAGATTTTTAGATAGGTGACAGAGATGGGTAATATACATTCAGATGATAGCTAGCTAGCTAGAGCTGATAAGAGTTTTTTTAATGGCTCAAGGGAGTCCAAATAAGGGAGCCAGACTTGTCTTTCCAGCCATAGCTGAACAGAAGTAAATGAATATCTGCCTATGGAATTATTTCCATTGGAGAAAACCATTTCTTTGAAGCCTGAAATTGTATACTGTAAAAGAAAGAAGGAAACTATGCTGATTTTCTAAGTAAAAAAATAATTCCTTTTTGGGTAAATGAAGTCAACTTTTCTTTTAGCCTCCAAGAAAAAGTAGGCACTTTTATTTGAAGTCAGTATTCAACCCTGGCTTCTTCCTTAAAATGAGTCTTCTGGGCTTGATCAAACACACAATCCTTATCATTGGACTTAATTGTATGACTAATTCACAAAATCAGGCCTTTAGCATTCACGCATATACTTTGTGCATACTTTTTTATTTAACAAATGAAGAGAATAATAATATTAGTTTTTCCACCTACTTTGCACTCTAATATTATACAGCACTATAATAGTAATATAGAAAACCAAAAGAAAATCAAATTCATTATGATTCTAGAAACCTAAAATTGATATTCCTATATTTAATGAAGATTGCATAATTTTCAAATATAAAACTGAAACACCTGAAAGAATCTTACTAAGAGTATCAGTAATGCATTTTCCATATGTGTATCCTTTTTAAAGACTAGCAGATGGTTGAGAAATTAAAATATTTAATTCTTAACACTATCTGTTTAAAATTTATCTTAATTAATAAGTATCCCTTGAATATTTGCATTTTGTGGGTTCCCAAAGTAAGGATACCTACAGTTTTCTTCAAATAATTCTGCATGTACATTATAAACTGAAAGAAAAATGAAACTACATAATTGTTGGTTATTTCTAAATATTCTGTTCTTCAAGCTTTTAAAGTCATATTTAGTTAGTCATCAAAGGAGTCTGGCATGGGAGTAAATGCAAATATTTAAACCAAGAGTTAACAATATGTCTTACAGATTCTAGTTTCTTTTTATGGAAAAAGTTTAAAGAGAGAGTGGTTAAGATGATTACTTCATATGCAAAGATTAACAATGTACTGATCATTTAGAAGAGAAAAAAAATACCTCAGTTGAAATATAACTGGGAATTAAACCTGAGCCTTTATCCCTTTTGTCCTTTATTTTTGCATTCATTTTGACAGGATAGAAAAGGCACAGTTTTGAAGCAAATGAAATCTCTCTTGAGACCAGTCCTCTACTTCCTTGCCCTGCTAATCATAACTTTAAACCTACAGCCTCCTACCACACTCTGAATTCCTGAAGTTTCTCACCAAGTCATCCAAACCAGCTTTCCTTCCAACTGTCCATCTTCTTGGTCCAGCCCTTATGCCATCTCCTTCTGTGATAGATTATTACATCTGGGTTGTCTTCTCTTAGGAAAAAAGTGAAACATATGCATTAAAATATGGCAACAATGTTGGATAATAGCCTCAGTATTTTAATAGAGACTTTCTAGAAATATTTAACCCAAAGTCATTCCAAAATAAGGGAAATTTGGATCTTTTTGGAGAGAAATTCAAGAACAAAAAATCTCTTCTAAGCATTTTTCCTACTATACTATGGACATATGTGTGGACAGGTAGGATAGATCCTACCTATCATGAAGGCTCTGGACTGCTTTCTAAAAAATACGAAGGGTAGAAAAGTAAAAGGCCATTAAGCATCAAACTAACTAATTGAAACATGGCAAGAAATTAAATTTCTTGTTCACTTGTGAAGATATATTTCCCATTAATAAATAAGAAAATATATTGTCCAAATTGTATGAACTTATATAGGCATCTAATGCAAGCAAAAAATTGTAATGTAATCCAAATATCAATTGTCCCCTCATGTTCCTCCATAAGCAGTTGCATTAGTGAGAAAAGTCTTTGCTGAAAATTTCATAGGAAACAAAGAAAAGAAAGTTCAATTTATGAAAACCACACTAGATCACCACTGTTGGCTTGTCCCATCTCTTAAGTCCTTCTCTCTCCAAAGCTCCCATGGCAGGAGGGTCCCTTTTCCACCTTTCCTCATATTACTCTGGGCTTCTAGAAGTTACATGTACCTTCTCTCAGATTTCCTAACCATTTACTTCAAACTTCTCAACTCTTGACTATGCAGTTTAATTCAGCTCAGTGTCAATTTCTAGCTCCAAACTTGAACACGCAGATCTAGTTATATCTTTATGCTCTATGGGTCAAGTTGAATTAACTCATCTTTAAGGGGGCTTCCCTGGTGGCGCAGTGGTTGAGAGTCCGCCTGCTGATACAGGGGACGCGGGTTCGTGCCCCGGTCCGGGAAGATCCCACATGCCGCGGAGTGGCTGGGCCTGTGAGCCATGGCCGCTGAGCCTGCGCGTCCGGAGCCTGTGCTGCGCAATGGGAGAGGCCACAACAGTGAGAGGCCCGCATACCGCAAAAAAAAAAAAAAATCATCTTTAAGCACCCTTCTACCTTGAACATTCTGTGATTTCATATTCCCGATGAAACAGTCATAGCATGAGAAAAGGGTCTGACTGTTAGAATGAATATAACAAGTTAGGAAATTGGGATACAAATCTGAGAATTGGTTCATTGCTAAGCTGCCCAGTGGCTCATCAGGCATTACTCTCTATCCAATTCAGGTTAACATTTTTAAGAAATGAAAAGATCATTTAACTTGTCTAAATTATGGAAATAAAATGACACTTTCTCATATCTTTCTAGCATTTTTCCAATCCAAGAAAAATATAGCTAATGCCTGAAATCTATGTTTATCCATTCTTTGTATAAGTTAACAACAAATGGTCTATAAACATAGAAATTGAAATTAATACTAGTAACTCCTATCTCATAATAGTAGCTACAGATGGACATCAAACAGAAATTAATACACTGCTGAGAGTTTAATAGTGCTTAGTCTCTTCATATTCTATATTTTTTTCAAATATAATTCAAGAGACTTACTACCTAAAAAGGAGATTAGTTTAAAGGTACAAAATGGAACTATTGTTAACCTCTTGTAAAGCAACAAAGGTTGTGTAGTTAAAATATTCTTATGTTAAAACATTAGTGGATCAAATTTAGGAAGTTTTCATTAAAGGATAAAAATTGTTTTCTCCTCATGTCTTCTAAAGCTTAAAAGTAATCAAATGTTTTGTAATCTTACAGTGCTGGACTTTAGCTGAAACTTCTCTGGCTGGTCACCCGACTGAGCCATGAAATTTAAGTCTTGAAATTCTCGTCACCTTTTTAAGCATCCATATATGGGTTAACATCAAGAAATGAATTATTTGATCCAAAAAAATTTGTAACTTTTAAGAAACATATCAAATAAATAATTGGCCTAACCTTTTTTAAACAGAAATTCATCTCTAACCTAATTATAATAAACTATACAATGTAAATATTTTTAAATGATTTTAAATATAATTATTGCACATATAAGCAATGAATTGTTCAAAATTAGCTTTTCATGATGTAGACATTGGAAAGAAAAAAATTCTTTTATTAGAATAGTATTTATAGGTTTGAAGTTTCTGTTTGCAAAAATAGCTATTTGATAATAATATGTTGCTATAAAAATATGCATTCAAATAGCATAAAGAAGTAATTTCAGTAATGTATGATGTTGACAATGGCAATTTCTTTCCAAAATACTTTTGATTCACAGTTGTGAGATATGCAGTATATTTATTACATGTAGTTTAAATTATTAGATGAAATATATAAGTTACTATTTCAATTTTAATTTTTACATTTACATTAGATATTCATTCATTCATTAAAATTATATAAATTGGTCTCTCAGCATTTAGTGTCTTGAAGGCAAACGCTGTTATTGATGAGTTCAAATTTCTCTTTGTTATTACATGGAAAATTGGCAAAAATTGCACATCGAGAAGCATGGTATCTAAAAGCAAACATTGTCCTAGCATCAACAAACCCATTATTTATTTAGGAACACCAGTGTTCTTGCTGACAGGGCACAATTCTAAAAATAATGTTTCAGACTTATTTTATTACTTATTATTTTAAGCAGTACCACCTAGTCTTTCATTCATGTGAAAGAAATGTATCAAATGCTCACTATATGCTCAAAATGTATTGAATGCTCACTAAATGCCATGCATTTCCTAGGCTATGAGGATACAAAAGATTAATAAAATACAGTCCTTGACTTTACAGTTCTTGAAGACCTCCCTAGGTCTTGAAGCCCACAGTTTAATAGGGAAGATAGAACCATAGAAAGATAATTACACTGCAACATTGTAAAGTGTTGTGCATGTAGAACACAAGGTACTCCTGAGGTGATAAAGAAGTATCAGAGGAGAAGCTCTAAATTCAAGGGCAATCTTGTCCATAAATAAGATATGTGGGCTCTAACCTCTTCAGGTAATGATGCAACTCACCAGACTGTAAAGCTTCAAATTTGCACTCTCTGGGTTCATTTTTGTCTTTGAAGGAACTTTGCCTGAAGAAATGGAATGAGTAGGTAGAGGGCTGAGGGAAGTAAGGAGGGTAAGAATATGTGTAATTTCTAAATGTTTGATAAAATAGCAAAATGCAGAAGGCAAAGAGTTAGACCTGAATTTAAAAGACAATGAAATTTCCTGTAGGAGTAAGAAAGAAAAGAAAAGCAGGGTGGCAATCAGAAAAAAGAAAAGCAGAATTTTCAATTATTTGGATTTGCAGGCAAAGCTAAGGATGAGATTGGTCATTTTAATATTATAAACCCCAAAGAAATGTGTTGTTCTGGTAGAAAGCTACAAAACTTCTATGGGGAAATAGTTCATCTAAGGTGACTGACAAAGTCAGTAGACCACCCAAATATTTAGTGATAAAACAGTGTTCTTGATTCAAGCCATATTTATTTAATAATACCATGTGCCTGGAAGTCTGAGAGGGCTTTCCCAGGGATGTGAGTTTTAAACTGAGAATTTTTTAAATGGGTATAAAGAAAGATGAAAGAAAATAGCCTTCCAGGCACAGGGGACAAAATATGGAAATGCTTGAGAAAAGAAAGAGCATGAAAGAAACTGAGAAAGGCTAGAGTTGAGGGGAAGCACAACGTGAAATGAGATATGAGAGTAGATGGTTTGTATGTCATCTTATCTACAGTAGTATATTTGGTTTTCATTCTAAAAGCAATGAGAAGTTGAATGATTTTATTAGCCCAATGATATAATCTGATTTATGCTTCAGAAAATTACTCTGGTTGCAGTGTAGGGAAGAGACTAGAGAAGGCAAGAGTATATCTAGGAAGACTAGTCAGGGGGTTAATGCAATAGTCCCAGCAACAGATGGTGAGATCTTGACCTATATCAGTGGTATAGAAATGGGGAGAAATGGACAGATTGAAGAGATATTTAGGAGCAGTACTGGTCTTGGACCCAAAAAAGAGACCCCCTTCTACAAAATCCATGCTTTAGAAGGCCTCCTCCAGCTTCTTCCAGCTATGTTCTGCCCCAGCTATATTCTGCTTCTGCTCACAAAACCGAGGGTATGTCTTCCTCCTCTTCTAGACCATGATTCAGGCACCCTAACCCTGGAACTCCCAGTCCAAACAGCTCTGAACCTCTTCTAGGGCCAGAGAGTTCCCTTACATGAGTATATCTTTCAATGGGCAGACCATATTACTGACATATTTACTCCTAGGTCTGAGAAGTGGCCAAGAGGCAGCTTTTGAAGGTGGTATATAATAAGCTTGGATATAATAAGTGGAGTTTCCACATGTACATAAATGACATCCCTTCATAGTACAGGATAAAGCCAGGGATAGGCAGAAAAGAGAGGTGGGCCAGGGGTGGGGGTTGGTTCTCTCCAGCACAAAACTCCAAGGAGAAAAAATCAGCAGGACTGGTTGGATTGAAAATGGTTGGTAAGAAAAGTAGAAGTGTCATGATGATTTCTAGCTTTCTGCCTTGTACAATTCAATGTTTGTGGCATGACTCACAGGTCTAAGGAGCACTGGACAAAGACCAGAGCTATGTAGGAATATCATTAGTATGATTTGGACATGTTTGATTTCAGGCATGTTTGAGACATCTAAGAAGAGATTTCAAAGACAGGAAAAAGAAATATAAGGAATCCAAATTGGAAAGGAAGAAGTAAAACTGTCACGGTTTGCAGACAACAGCATACTATACATAGAAAATCCTTAAAATGCTACCAAAAAAACTACTAGAGCTCAACAATCAATTTGGTAAAGTTGCAGAATACAAGATTAATATACAGGAATTGGTTGCATTTCTAGACACTAACAATGAACTACCAGAAAGAGAAATTAAGGAAACAATCACATTTACAATTGCATCAAATAGAATAAAATACCTAGGAATAAACTTACCTAAGGAGGTGAAAGACCTGTGCTTGGAAAACTATAAGACACTGATGAAAGAAATTGAAGATGACACAAACAGATGGAAAGATATACCATGTTCATGGATTGGAAGACTTAATATTGTTAAAATGATCATATTACTCAACGCAATCTACAGACAATGCAATCCTTACCAAAATACCAATGACATTTTTCACAAAACTAGAACAAATAATTTTAAAATTCGTATGGAACCACAAAAGACCCCGAATAGCCAAAACAATCTTGAGAAAGAAGAACAGAGCTGGAGGAATCACACTCCTAGACTTCAGACTATACTACAAAGCTACACTATGGTACTGGCACAAAAACAGACACACAGATCAATGAAACAGAGTAGAGAGCCCAGGAATAAACCCATGCACTCATGGTCAATTAATCTATGACAAAGGAGGCAAGAATATACAGTGGAGAAAAGACAGTCTCTTCAATAAGTGGTACTGGGAAAACTGAACAGCTGCATGTAAAAGAATGAAATAAGAACATCATCTAACATCATATACAAAAATAAACTCAAAATTGATTAAAACCTAAATGTAAGACCAGATACTATAAAACTCTTAGAAGAAAACATAGGCAGAACACCCTTTGACA
Organism: Mesoplodon bidens; assembly: GCF_964165515.1. Classification (NCBI taxonomy): domain Eukaryota; kingdom Metazoa; phylum Chordata; class Mammalia; order Artiodactyla; family Ziphiidae; genus Mesoplodon; species Mesoplodon bidens. The sequence goes on along the minus strand of NC_138176.1, from coordinate 181,059,311 downwards.
TAAATTTTAGCAATATTTTTTTGAATCTGTCTCCTAAGGCAAAGAAAACAGAAGCAAAAATAAAGTGGGGTCTAATTAAGCTTAAAAGCTTTTGCACAGCAAAGGAAACTATCAACAAAATAAAAAAAAAACTACTGAGTGGGAGAAAATACTTGCAAATGATATGACCAATGAGGGATTAATATCCAAAGTATATAAATAGCTCATACAACTCAATATCAAAAAAAAACCCAATTAAAAAATGGGCAGAATATCGGAATAGACATTTTTCCAAAGAATACATACAGATGGGCAATAGGCACATGAAAAGATGCTCAACATCACCAATCATCAGGGAAATGCAAATCAAAACCACAGTGAGATATTACCTCACACCTGTCAGAATAGCTGTCATCAAAAAGACCACAAAAAACAAATGTTGGCAAGAATGTGGAGAAAAGGGAATACTTGTACATTGTTGGCTACACATCATTGGGTGCAGCTACTGGAAAACAGTATGGAAGTTTTTCAAAAAACTAAAAATAGAACTACCATGATCCAGCAATTCCACTCCTGTGTGTATATCCAATAAAAAAATTAAAAAAAAAAAAAACTAATGTGAAAAGGTACATGCACCCCAATGTTCATAGCAGCATTATTTACAATTGCCAAGATATGGAAGCAACCTAAGAGTCCATCAACAGATGAATTAATAAAGAAGATATGGTATACATATACAATGTAATATTACTCAGCCATAAAAAAAATTTTGCCATTTGCAGCAACATGAATAGACCTGGAGGGTATTATACTTAGTGAAATAAGTCAGACAGAGAAAGACAAATACTGTATGCTATCACTTATATGTGTAATCTAAAAAATAAAACACACTAGTGAATATAACAAAAAAAGAAACTGACAGATATAGAGAGCAAACTAATGGTTACCAGTGGCAGAAGGGAAGAGAGGAGGGACAAGATAGGGATAGGGAATTAAGAGGTACAAACTACTATGTAATAAAATAAATAAGCTATAAGGACATATTGTACAGCACAGGGAATATAGTCAATATTTTATAGTAACTATAAATGGAGTACAATTTTTTAAAACTGTGAATCTCTATGTTGTACACCTGAAACTTGTATAATATTGTAAATCAACTATACCTCAATAAATAAAAAATATTAAAAATTAAAAGAACACTGCAAAAAAAGAGAGATGTCAAGCAAGATAGTTATAGAGTTTAGAGGGCAGAGGCAAGGCCTAAGCTTGGAATATTATTTGTGAGTCACAAAGCAGTACAAGATTGAGATAGGCTGGGAAGAGCGTAACATGAGACAAGGAGAGGCCCATTATGGAGTGGAAAGATCAAAGATCAAATAACAGGTGGCCAGAGAAGAGGAAACAAGTCAAGGCATTGTTATACCAGGGAATGTAAGGGAAGAGAATGTTTACTAAAGAGTTACAAATGTTACTGACAGGGATAGTAAACAAGAATTGAAATAATATCTATTGCAAGAGCATTAACAACATCCTTAATAGAGCTGTTTGATGGAATGATGAACCCAAAAACCACACTGGAGTGGCTAGAAAAGTAGATAGGAGGAGAGGAATAAATAACTACAGTATAGATAACTCTTCCAAGAAATCTGGATGTGAAGGGGGCCAATTGGAGAAGGTTGAGGGTGAAAGAAAATTTTCACTGATGAGCATTTAGAAGCCAATGACAAGGGTTTTACTGATTGTGGCTTTTATTTACTCTGTAAGGAAGGGATTGCTAAGAATGAATGGCTTGGAGGGCTTCCCTGGTGGCGCAGTGGTTGAGAGTCTGCCTGCCGATTCAGGGGACATGGGTTCGTGCCCCGGTCCTGGAGGATCCCACATGCCGTGGAGCAGCTGGGCCCGTGAGCCATGGCCCCTGAGCCTGAGCGTCCAGAGCCTGTGCTCTGCAACGGGAGAGGCCACAACAGTGAGAGGCCCACGTAACGAAAAAAAAAAAAAAAAAGAATGGCTTGGAATTGAATATTTGAAGGAAATTGAGAAAGTTGAAGTATTCATAAAAAAAGAGGGCATGCACTAAACAGAGAGATGTATTACCTGGGGCTAAATTGAAAAGTAAGAAAGTGTATTTGTGGCACTCATCTCCCTCTGCAACCCCTCACTAGGGCTCATGACAAGCCTTCTCTCCCATTCCACTGCCCTCTGCACACCTCAAATGCATGTCTTAGATGCACCCCAGCATTACTGTTCTCTTAGGTTCACTAAGCCCACCACTGGCACCCTACCTCTACTCTGTGTGCCTTCTCTCTAATGGACACCCTTTGCCAAAACTATCATTTCTGAATTTGTAGGCAAATTCAGGTGAGTGTTAAAGATCAACAATCTTAGTAAACTATAATTCCACAAAATCTAGACGTCTCTCCTTTATCTCAACCCCATGCTCCCAATTTCCTCAGCACTCTATTTCCTCCACAAAACCACACCTAAACTTCTTTGAAACAAAGGCATTTTAGAAGTACTGCTGTGCTGTTGGTTAATTCCTGAGTGGAATCTCAGATAGGAAACCAAGAGCAGAACCTGAGGCAGAGGTTCCATGGTTCTTCAGCTCTCACCATGTAGGTCCTGTCCCACTAGGACAGGGGTTAATTGACCCTTGTAAATAACCTGTAAGGCCTGAACTTTGGTGCTTGAACTTTGGAATATCTATTTGGTTGTTCAGAAACTTATTTTTCTCTTTTTCTTTTTTGGATCATTAAGGTTGTTAGATCAGTGTTTCCTTACAATTGAAATGCTGCAATTTATATCCTACATGCCCAGTATAATATATAATAAGGCCTTTGAAGGGATACCCCATGTGTTATTATGTTCACTATATCTAACACCTGATCCAGTGCATACTTTGGATATAGAAGCCATTCAAAACTTTCACTGACTGTCAGTTTAACTTGACTGAGGAAGAGTCAATTGCACTCCTGTGGTAAGAGGCCATGAGCAACTTGATATTGATACCATATGTCCTCCCACATTTTGTGTTTCTCATTGGAATGCAGTCTGGGAATTAGTTTGGTTACAGGGATAAAATGGAGGCAAACATGTTAGCAGATGTTGACTTACTTCAATCCTGGCCAACTAAAAAAGCTAACACATTCTTGCCATTAGGCATATGGAGATGTATTTACATAGCCTGATGATATATCCCATTGGTCCAGCAGCCACATTCACTGTCCAGAGTGTTGCTCAATTTTTAACCTGTTGCCATATGACTGACACTTCTTTGCACTCCCCACCCAAATCCAAGTCCCAAGCCAATACTAATTCCCATTTATAATCTTTTGTATGCAGTTTAGGTGAGTAAACAAAAGGGGTGCTAGAAAAGTTCAAATATGAAACTCTTTCCAATGATTCAACCACCTTGTTACGCAAGACCATCTGTAGAGAACTTGCTCAAGGCGACTTACTACACTGGTGCTATTGCTTCTTCATTAGCCATATTAAACTGATAGCTACAATAACCTAAATCAGTCCATTCAGAGGTTGTTCTTTGGTTCATTTTGACTATACCTTAAAATTGTGACCACATTTCTGGGAAGTATCAAATATGGAATGTGTCTGCAAGGATGAGGAGAAGAAGGTATGAGTAATATTCCTTTACTCAGTAGGAAAAATCTGGTGTTGTCAGACATTAATGCAGATATCCTTTTCTTTAATTAAAAAATGTTTTTATAGCAAAAAAAATGATTAGATTGCATGCTATTTCTGCTATCCACACACTGGGGTACATCTAACCAACTTGTGCATACGTTGGAGTCTCTCCATCTGTAGTCATGATCATCTAAGAAGGATTTCTATACCCTGTGAACTTGAAATTATTTCCTAATGCCTGATGGCACAATCCAAAATCTATATTAACTTGCTCCTTATTGCCAAAAGTCTCTACAACCCATCAACTAATATAAGATACTTATTTTCAACTATCTTTAGAACAGTTTTTCAAACAGGGTCACAAAATAAATTTCGTCCATGACCAATATTTTTAGTAAAATAAAATGAACAGAAATTATCAGAGTGCATTATATATAGTAGAATAAATATCATTTTGTGAAATGTTTGCTATATATGTCATTAGTTCATTATGTAAAATGCATTTCTTACTACAGTCACTGTAAAAACACTTGAAGATATATTCCTCCCCTTAAAATCCACTTGACATAAGCTCAGTATGTGAGTATGTTCAAAATCAATCTGCCATCTTCCCACCACAACCCTCATTTAATTTTCTTCCAAATTTACCCATTTGACTTATTATTCCCTAATTCTCCATGTCACTCATTTTTATAACCTTATAGTAATTTTAATGCCTCCTTCTCCTTAAACTCAAGTATCCAATCTGTCCCTAAATAGTTCTGATCCATTCTTTAAAATCTCACATTTAGGGCTTCTCTGGTGGCGCAGTGGTTGAGAGTCTGCCTGCCGATGCAGAGGACATGGGTTCGTGCCCCGGTCCGGGAAGATCCCACATGCCGCGGAGCGGCTGGGCCTGTGAGCCATGGCTGCTGAGCCTGCACATCCGAAGCCTGTGCTCTGCAACGGGAGATGCCACAACAGTGAGAGGCCCGCGTACCGCAAAAAAAAAAAAAAAAAAATCTCACATTTATCCTTATCCCCCCAAACACTGACACAACTCTGGTTCAGGCTTTCACCAAATCATGCCAGAGTTATTATAATAAACTCTTAATTAATGTTCGTACCTGGAGTCCTTATATGCTCTGATTAATCCTAAAACTTTTCTCTCCTTAAAGTCTTTTTGCATTACATTACATTTTAAATAAATTCCAGGCTCCTAACCCTGGTATTCAAGATATTCAGGAATCTGATTCCACTAGTTTATAACCTCCATGAAAGCAGAGGCTTTATCTTTCTCCATCACTGCAGTATCCCTAGTAGGTAGCACATGATTGGCATATAACATGTGTTCAATAATATTTGTTAAATGGATGAGTAAATGAGTGAACAAATAAAAGAAGGATCTCTGTAGCATAATCTTTTATTTCTCTTGCACATATAAGTTCCCCTATTAAGACAGTAATATTCAGTGTAACATTTTTGGCAACCCTATAAAATATATAACACCATAATGGGTGAGAAGACTGTGCAAGGTTCTGCAAGGTCATCTTCATCTTACCCAGCATACCAAGCTTATTTCCAGACCAGGTCTCTGTTTATTAGGCAGTCTCCCACCATGATGACTTTCCTCTGCTTTCTATTTATATAAATCCTCCTCTTCAGAGCACACCTCAGAACTTTCTCTCCCCCAGTCTTACAGTCTTCTCACTCTCTTCTGATAATTTCTATTACTTTTATTAGTTCTTAGTCATACCTCTTGAATTTTATGGTTTTACTAAATTGTAATTATTTTATAAGAGTAAAGATTTGTCCTATTTATTGTATTCTCCACAAAATCTTGGTCCAGTACTAGACACCTAGTAGAGAGTTGTTAAAACCATTAATTACATTTAATTAGTAAAAATGTGCAAAATGATTGTATTGTGGAAAAAAACTAAGGAATGTTATTAAATATCCATCTCTAGCAAATTTAAGAGACACACAAGTAATCACATACATTCCTGGAATGTAGTATTTATGAGTATTCATTCACAAATGTTTGTTGAGTGAATGAATGAGTAAAAAAACAGATAAACAGTTTCTAGTCTAGTGTCCATAAACTCGTTGATATCCATGAAAGCATAATGAAAGTCCATGGGCTTATTGTCAATATTGCAAATAATAATAATAGAAATTTTGTGTTTACTCACGATGAGACTGCAAATACTAACTAAAATCTCAAGTGCCTTTACATTAGATTAGAGGTATATCAACTGTAGCAAAGCACTGCTGAGTGTGTCAGGAGAAAAATGCAGCAGTTTATTTAACAAACATTTATAAAGTGCCTACAATGTGCCAACATTGCAGCAGTGCTCAGATTAGCTCATTCCCTCCTCAGAAGAACCCTGTAAGGGCAACACTGTTATTATCTCTATTTTACAACTGAAGAAACTGAGATTGAGTTAAAGTAACTGAGGTTAAGTAACTTGCCCAAGGTCAACAGTTAGTGAGCAGCAGAGCAAGAATTATAAACTCATGCAGCATGGGGTCAGGAGGGTATAGATCTAATCTATGTATAGATCTAATCGATGATGGCTTTCAAAAAATTAGAGCAGTTGTTCTCCACTGATAGTCCCTAAAAGCTTTCATTATATATGCAAAACTACATCCATTGCCATTGGCAGTAGAAATATTTTTCCTTGAGTTTGAGCTGCAGAAGCTGACATGAGGATCTACCCTTTGTGTTTTATGCTTTATTCTTTGTTCTCCTAAAATAAGGTCTCTGTCACAGAGGCCTTGTTTTTTACCTTTCCTGTAACAATCCCAGTGGCTGCAGCAGCAAGATATACAGTTGGTAGAGGTGGCAGTGCAAGATAAAGAGGAAAACAGACACTGGCAACCACATTAGAAATTAGACAGTAAAGTATCCATGAATATTTCAAATTTCAGATAATCTGACAATAAATTAAAGCTAGAATCTACTCTTTCATATTATTTTATTTTACTACGTTAATAACAGGCATACAAATCTTTATCTTAAAATATTTTAATTCATATTCTTTTCAATCATTGCTTTTCCACTTCTAGAAGACCTGTAGAAAGAATACTCTTTCATAACTCTGAAAGCAAAGTCCTTCTAAGCCACAAAGTCTTGCTCATCCTAGGAAGATTAGATTTGAGGTTGTTTTCAGTTTAGTTGTTCTAACGATTGCCTTTCAAGCCCAGTAGGTTAGATAAGACATCTGTGGAATTTGTTTGGAGACAAATGGGTGCTCAGACACAAAACTGCTGGATTAAGCAGAGGTAGGGTGGACTGGAACGATAAATACAAATGCAAGCCATGTAAAGGTGGCAACCAGAAAAAAAAGGTATTCATGGTAATGCACATCCTTTCAATAATAATTATTTGGGAGTTTTCTGGATGAGATAATACAGCCACTGCATAGAACTGTTATTGCACATTTTTTTCTCTTTGTAATTCAGTTCATTCGAATGAATATCTAGTGTCTGCTATATTTCCCACATATTTCTAGTGTCTATGCCAGGTACTGTATGAGGCATTATCATGTGTTGATTAAGAGCAGACTTGGGAACAGACTTCCCAAGTTTAAATGCCAGCCCCACTGCTGGCTATGTGGAATTGGGCAAGTTACTCCAACTCTCTGTGCCTTGATTTTTTCTCCTCCAAATTGGGGTAATGTTAATTCATGGGGTCACTATGAGGATTAAATTAGTTAATGCATGTCAAGTGTAAAGAGTGCCTGGCACATATTGGCACTCAGTGAATTTTAGGAAAAGCAGGTTGGAACCAGCACAGGCTCTTACCTTGATCATGTTCAAATGAAATTGCACCTATAGACATACATGCAAGAGCACTTTAGCTAAGAAGGCAAAACAGCATATGGCTAACTGTAGACTGGCCTTTAGAGACTGAAATTGTCCACATAGGGAAGGTCGCAGAAAGTTCTGTAGGGCAGGGTGGTCAGAGGTGTGACTTAATCTAGGTCTTAGAGTATGGGTTCAACCTGGACATTTTGCTATCCTCATTATTCAGACCAATACAGTTTTAAGAGACTAAAGCAAAATCTTAGGACTAGAAAAGTCCTTAGAGATAATTGGTTCCATGTCTTTTGTTTTACAGAAAAAAACATAAAGGCCAGTTAGCCAGCTCATCAACAAATTTGTTGATGACCTACTATGTGCCAGCCTCTACTCTAGGTGCTGGTGATTCACCATTGAGCAAAACATACATATTCCTTGACCTCAAGGAGCTTACATTCCGGTAGAAAAGACAGCAAGTAAACAAGTAAATAAATAAATAGCTAATTTTATGTACTGATAAGTTGAAGATAATAAAATCAGGTACTGAGAGAGAATGTAATTAGTGAAGGGCTATGGTTTTTCCAAAGGATGTCAGAGAAGACCTGTCTGAGGAGGTGACATTTCAGTTGAGATCTGAATGATGACAATGAGATGGGCATGGTGAGATTAGGGCTGGGGGCAAGGGGCATTCAAAGTAAAAGACACTGTAAGTGAAAAAGCTCTAAGAGGGGACAAAAAGTAGGCCAGGATAGCTATAGTGCATTGAACAAGGAGAGAGTAGGAGGAGATGAGGTCCAGAAAGAGGCAGAAGTTGACACTCTAGACCTCAGTAAGGAGCCTGAACTTTATTCTGGTGGTTGTTCAAAGTCATAGGTCAATTCTTAAGCAGCAGCATGACAAGATCTAATCTAAGCTTTAGAAAGATTGCTGTCTAGATGTAATAGACCACACTGGGCAAGAGTGGAGGTAGGGAAACCAGCAGGCTTGACAGTAGCCCAGCAAGAGATGATGGTGGTTTAGGTTAGGATTATAGCAAAGGAAATGGTGACCAGTGGTCAGATTCTGAATACATTTGGGGAGTAGAGCTACCAGTTCTTACTGATAAATTGGATGTGAGGTGTGAGAGGGAAAAAAGACCCAATGACTCGTAGGTTTTGACCTCAAGAACTGAAGAATGCTGGAGCCATTTTTGGGGATGGGGAGGGTTTGGGGGACAGATGGGGGAGAAGAAGGTGGGAGAAGACATACAGGTTTAAGGAAAGTAATTGATAGTTCTGTTTGACCTTGTTAGGTTTGAAATATCTGTTAGACATCCTGGTAGAAATGTCACCAACAGTACTTAATAGAGCTAAATATATGGTGAGAATTCATTAATTGTTGATAGATTATACATATATGTGACAATCAAAACCAGGTTTACCTTGATAGAAAAGATAATAAATTTCTACTTTTACTTATCTGCAGTCCCACTGAGTTGCAAATGGATATTTCTGCACAATATCACTTGGTTATTCTCATGAACAATTATTGGTTAGTCACGTACACTCTCTGATTTAATGATGCAATATCTACATTGGTGACCATACCTATATATCTTGACCCTACAATTTGAATATTCTTGTGCAAATAATGAGATAGATTTATCGTTGTATTTAATTTGGACAAATAATTAATTCAAAATCTTTCTTGAGAATATACATTGCATTAGAAACAATATTGGTGATTTATGATATGCACAAAAATATCAATATGCACAGTAATTTCTCCCAAGGATTTTACAAACTAAAAAGCCAAGGCAAGCCAAAAAAAACTATAATATAAGGCATTCAGCCATGAGTGCTAAATAAAGATACAAGCAAAAAGCACTTCTCTTCATTCATAGTACTTTAAAATTTTAATATATAGAACTATCCGACCCCTTAAACTTTAGAATCATCTCTAACATCAGGCCATTCATCACGTTGAAGGCCAACGACCTGATGTTTATACTTTAATCCTTTGCCACAGATAATTTGCAAAACCCAGGCAGACAGCAAATACTTTACAACTCTGATCAACAAAGAGTGAACTATGTCCATTGAAAAGTATACTCTGGGCAAATGAATTACAGAAAGTCCACACAAAGGAATGACCTCCAGGGAGTAGCCTAGCTTTGGGGAGAAGGAGAAATGCTGAGTCCAGCATCTGTATTATCAATCAGGGAAAGCTTACCTGGTAGAGATTCAACAAACATGTCCCATCATTCTATAATGTGGGTGACAGCTAACAGCTCTGAAAAGTTCCAATGGTAAATACAATAAAACAATCACTAACTTAGATGTGACAGTGATCTAATTTGGGGAAATATTTTAAAATATTTGTTATGTCTCACATGTTCTGCCAAGCCCCCTTAACACATCAGTGGAGAGGCATATGTAAGGGACAACATGATGAGGTAAAACTAGGGATTATAATATCAGTTTTCTACAATACTTCACATCACTTTACCTCTTCCAATATGAAAAGTCTTAAAAATATGGCAGTAGGTGCCATACTACACACAAATTAGTGAAATGATCCCAGAGACATTAAACTTAGTTTGTAGAAGTTCTTTCTCCCTCTGACCTGCTGTCAAAACCTCATGATGTACAAGGAGAACACACGACTCTTATATGACACTCCTATGTTCAGAGAGAAGCAACTAAGCCCACAGACTGCCTGGGTGTGATCATCCCTCTGCCATTTACTAGTTTTTGCCATTGGACAAGTTACTTCTTTATGCCTCAATTTCCTCAACTATAAATTGGGGATGCGAATTTGTTTTAAAGGATTCAGTGATTTAATACATGTAAAGTGCCTAGAAAGTACCAGGCACATAGCAAGTGCTCAATAAATATTGGCTATTATTACTATAGCTTTTATTATCACTATTATATGTTGTAAATACACAAGTACATGTATATGTGGAAATTATGGTGTCCAAAAAAAAAAAAAACAAGCAAACAAATGGGAGTGAAGAGTCCAAGATATTTAGCAAACAGGATATGCTTTAGGTGGAGAGAGAGAAAGAATACACACAGCTACTCACATATATCTTATTCATTACTGATGTCTGCCGAGGTGATTCTAGGAAATATTTGGAAATAAGGCTAACCTACACAATCCTTGTAAATAACCTTTACATTTTCCCTGTTTCGAAGTCTTAATATAGTTAAAAGCGGCCAAGATTAATCTGGAATCCCTAAGGGGAAAAAAATTAAAAGCCGCTAGAAAATGTTTATTTTATTTCATTTTAGGTATGCATGTTATATGCCTAGAATAGTACCAGGCACCTAGCAGAATCCTGATGTAAGATGAGTGTTAAAACAGGAGTCAGAGTCAGTTCTGAACTCTGCCACTAACAGGCTGTGACCCTGAAATGAATTACTTTCCTGTCTCAATTTTACAGCTAGAAATGCAAGAGATAATAGTTACTATGTATTATTCATAAGTTTCCTCTGGTCTTCAGCACTTAAAAACTTCCCATTTAAAAAAATTTTTAATGAATTAACTCACTATTAAATAGTCCTACTTTATCATTCTCCAAAACATCACAGGAGAGATTTCTCTAAAGATCCTTACCTTCTATCTTAATTTGACAAACAAACAAACAAAAAATGCCTCAGGATGACCTTATTTTATATGAAAATTCCAAAAATTTGGGGGGTCGACACTACTATCACTGGATATTTACCAAATATTCACAAACTGAAGATGACGTGTCCCCATAAAATGTCAATACCTATGTGGTGGGATAGCATTTGATCTAGTAAATTCTCCTCCTTTTTTCAGAAAATGTTGATTTTTGTCATAAGTAGTTAGGATATTCTGTGCTAAATGCTTTAGAAGAGGGATGTAAAAGGATGAAAAGCATGGACAAAGAGTTCTCTTTAATATTGGCTTCTAAAACTTAAGCTCTTAGAGGAGCTGAAACTATTACTGAAGTAGACAAAATGTTTGGGGGAACTACTTGGGAAAGAGCAAAGGACATGAGAAGAGACAAGAAATAATCTATCAGGCTGGGGAGAGGAGACAGACGTGGAGGGAAGTAATAAGAATATGGTCCCTGGCAAATATCATATGATATCACTTATATGTGGAACCTAAAATATGATACAAATGAAGTTATTCACAAAACAGAAACAGGCTCACAAACATAGAAAACAAATTTATGGTTATCAAAGGGGAAGGGGAGAGGGGATAAATTAAGAGTTTGGGATTAACAGATACAAACTACTAGGTATAAAATAGATAAACAGCAAGGTCCTACTGTATAGCACAGGAAACTATATTCAATATCCTATAATAAACCATAATGGAGAAGAATATGAAAAGGAATATATATATGCATATATATGTACATATATCACGGAATCACTTTGCTGTACACCAGAAGCTAACACAACATTGTAAATCAGCTATACTTCAATTAAAAAAGAAAAAAAAGAATATGGTCCCTCAAAGTCAGAGAGAAAGGCTTGTCTTAAAGGCTCTCTTTTTCTCCAAGAGTATAGGAAAGTTATAGAAAAATTAATATCTTGAGAGAAAGACAGACCCTGTATTTTATTCAGGAAGGGTTTGGGAGGGAGTAAGACCCCAGAGAGGACATAACTCTGGGAAGTGTCTTAAGCAACCCCGAAGTGATGGAGATTAAAAGTACTCCACTTGAGCAGGTTCAAAATTGAAATAAATTTGACTTCGAAAAAATTAAGGAAAGTTACATTCTTACACAGCTGCTTTACTTACAAATGCACACTTGTATTTAAGTAAATTAAGACTAATTTTTCTTTGAAAATTGATCTATATCCCCCCAAATTTTTAGTGAATGTCAGGGGTATCACAAATGCATTATACACCTAAGAACCTAAAGTAACATGTATAATTTTTAAAATCACTTAAATAGATTAATTATTCAGGTTCATTTTTGCTATTATTTATAAATCATGTAATTTTATGACAATAAGTTATATTACAAAGATTTTCAGAAGAAACTGGGTGTAAGTGCCACGTTCAAAAGGTCATTCATTTTGGTTAAATTATCAATATCTCTAAATACACATTTTTTCAATATATAGTGACAATATGGCATATAATTGCACATATTCAATATCTACACATACAATTTTTCAATAGTTTCTACTAGTTATTTTCTTTAAACAATGGGAGTCAGATTTCTGATTCAATCTGATGACCTGGATTTGCTACATGTCTTTCTGTTTTTATGTCACTGTTAAGTATCAATATATTCATAGAATTTAATCATATACCCTAGTAGGGATTTTTAGAGAAATCTTTAGCTAATTTTGAAATATATTAAGTATTCGTTGTTTTAGTCAATCATTCCACAAATATTTACTGCATGCCTGCAGAGTACCAGGAATTATGCTAAGGTATAAACAAAGCTTCTTGTTCCCAATACACCACTGTTGAATAAAGTCGGTAATAAATATTTTCAACATGTAGTTTTTAACACGTTTTCATAAAATCCAGTGTGAGTGGAGACTAGTGACATTATTACACTACTAGAATTCTGCAGTTTACAAAAATCTTGGGAAATTAGAAATGTTAGTGAAATTTCATTAATTTGAAAAATCTGTAGGAATAGCTGCCTAATTTACCTTTTCAATTACATATCTTACATGAAATTGAAATGAAACAAAAAGTGATCCTCTCATATTCCATTTGATTTACATTATTCATCCATTTTAATATGCTACTATTTATAGACATGACAACAATTTAGTAATAACTTTTCAGAGGAGAGGAAAGAAGAAAAAAAGAAAGCACCATTAAAAAACATATCATACGCTACTAAATGTAAAATACATAGCTAGTGGGAAGCAGCCACATAGCACAGGGAGATCAGCTCGGTGCTTTGTGAAAACCTAGAGGGGTGGGATAGGAAGGGTGGGAGGGAGACGCAAGAGGGAGGAGATATGGGGATATATGTATATGTATAGCTGATTCACTTTGTTATAAAGCAGAAATTAATGCACACAAATTAAGTAAAGCAATTACACTTCAATAAAGATGCTAAAAAAACACACACACATATCAGTTCAAAGATGCTCCCTAATTTTAGATATGTTACAACAATAAAACTAGTAATCATCTTAGATTAGGAAACTAAGGTATTTTAAAGGCCTTTTTTTTCTTTCTTTTCTTTTTTTTTTTGCGGTACGCGGGCCTCTCAGTGCTGTGGCCTCTCCCGTTGCGGAGCACAGGCTCCGGACATGCAGGCTCAGCGGCCATGGCTCACGGGCCCAGCCGCTCTGCGGCATGTGGGATCTTCCCGGACCGGGGCACGAACCCGTGTCCCCTGCATCGGCAGGCGGACTCTCAACCACTGCGCCACGAGGGAAGCCCTTAAAGGCCATTTTTGAAGTTAGAATCTTATTTCCATTCAACAGGATTTTTTGTACTACTCAGAGTGCAGAATACGAATTTAAATGGACTGTTCCTTGAAAATTAATAGACAAATTTTGTCAAGGAAATATCTAACAATACAGGAAGTGTCACTGCTTCATTTGAACCTATGAATTGCTATCAGAGTTGGTCAACTGATTTTAATACCTAAGAGGTCACACATACCTCCTCATACACTCTTACCAATTCTGAATATACATCAAATTCATAGATCATTGTAGTATTTGATGTTCTGGTCTCAGATTTCTAAAATTTAAGAAATTTTTATAAAAAATTGTAGCAAATTTTATGTTTATAAGCTCATACGATACCAAGTTTGCTACACCAACAGAGAAATTACAGAGCTAATGAATTCACACATTTAAACAGAATTTAATTTTATTTTATTCAAATTAACACAAAAGATGGTATTCTGGGTGCTGGGGAAAATAAACCAAGAGGTATGTGATATCAGTCAAATAATTAGAGAATCAATCAAAGTAGAAAAGTATATCAGACCTGATTCATCAAACCTAGTCACAATGACCCTTCCATGTTAAATATCCTTTTTTAGAGATCAAAATTATATGAGAGAACATACAGTAGATCCTTAAAACTGTCTTAACTCTGAATTTGCTAATATCACAGTAATGAGTTACTGGACAAAGAAACTAGAAACCCAAAAAGCAATATTGAAATAAATATGGGGCTGGCTAGACATTTTAGGTGATAGGCTGGCATATGGTAAATGCACAACAAATATTTGACTTATTCAGTGAATAAGAGAATAAGTGAGTGACTCACTCAACATCCCAACACCCTCAATTAAAATGTATGTCTCAGCACAAGTATAAACTTGTACATACAAAGGACCTTCAGAGTTGTTTGAAAGTAATCAAAACTGTGAATGTTAAATCTGCAATTTCTAAATATCTATCATTACAGATATGTATTAAATTTAGGAGTGACATAACTGAGAACTAAAATATTGCCTGCCAAATCAGTAAACAAAGGATGTTGCAGCCATCAAGCCACTATATTACAGCCTCCTGGGGGTGAGCCCTGAAGGAACTCAGGATGGAGACAAACAGGGCTGTCCACTGCCAAGCCAATCTAGCAGTCAGCTGCTAGAGCCACCACCAATGATGCACCTGAGGAAACTCAGGATACTGGCCCAGATAGCTGAGGTGACTATCAAAGGAATTATTCCAATGAGCTGAGTCTCTTGCATCTTCCCATACATAGAAAAGCACTAAATTCTTTAACTCGAGATACCTGGTTTTCTTTTATTAACAGTAATATTTTGATGTTCCACCTACCTGGTCCTTGTTGCAAAAGCTCCTATTTATCCTGGCTCCCCCCTTGTCTCTTCGGAGCAGTCTCTCAGAGTTATCTGAGATGCTGTGTCCCAGGCTTAAGACCTCAGATTTGTCCACCGAATAAAATATAACTCTAAACTTTAAGTTGTGCATTATGTTTTAAGTCGACATAACAGTAAATTCATTATCTGAGGGTCAACAAGAGACTCAATTGGCTCCAAAAAAGAACTAACATAAATCAAAATCTCAGGGAAAAAAATACTTTTATAGAAATGCTCCTTATAAGTAATAGCTCTCCCTTAATACAACACAACCGTTGCTGCCTATCCCCCAGTGTGGCACACAAGATTTTGCATGGTAAATTGAATTATATTGAATTAGTTAATTTACACACTTAGAAGTTTTCATGGTGAAGCAAGCATTGCAATAAAATTACTTTTTCTAGTGTTTTATCTAACAGAGTGAGAATATTCTCTTTTATAGATATTGCTACACATTGAGACTTTGATAACATGTATTCCTGTTGCAAAATGCCTTGGACTGCTACTGTTCTATCCTCAGCATTCTGTGTTTTCCATAATCCACCAATCTTTTTTTCTTTTCTTTTTGTCAAAGAGGGTAGAAATATTTCATTTAGTTGGATCCATCTTAAGCATCTGTAGCTTTACACTGTTCTCCCTCTTAACAAGAATTCTCATTTTGGCGCTCAGACAACCCACATACAATACCAGAAAGCAAAATTCAAAGTAAGCCTAAGGCAGCATCACAAAGCTAGAGGCTTTGAAATCTGGAATTTTGAAACTGCCCATTAGTAAGATTTTCTGCATACATAAAAATCTAAATGCATAAAAATAGAGCACCTTGAATCAGAGAAAGACAACAAATGCAAATCAGGGAACTCGAGGTTTACTTAGGTTTTCTTTTTTTTTCCTTTATTTTTATTTTTTGTAATTGAAGTATAGTTGATTTACAATGTTGTGGCAATCTCTGCTATACAGTAAAGTGACTCAATTATACACATATAGACATTCTTTTTTTTATATTCTTTTCCATTATGGTTTATCACAGGGTATTGAATATAGTTCCCTGTGCTATACATTAGGACCTTGTTGTTTATCCATTGTAAATATAATAGTTTGCATCTACCAACCCCAAACTCCCACTCTATCCCTCTCCCTTCCCCCCTCCACTTTGGCAACCACAAGTCTGTTCTCTATGTCTATGAGTCTGTTTCTGTTTTGTAGATAGGTTCATTTGTGCCATATTTTAGAGTCCACATACAGCGATATGATATGGTATTTGTCTTTCTCTTTCTGACTTACTTTGCTTAGTATGATAATCTCTAGTTGCATCTATGTTGCTGCAAATGGCATTATTTCATTATTTTTTATGGCTGAGTAGTATTTCATTGCATGTATGTACTACATCTTCTTTATCCATTCATCTGTCGAGGGACATTTAGGTTGTTTCCATGTTTTGGCTATTGTGAATAGTGCTGCTATACATGAACATAGGGTTGCATGTATCTTTTTGAATTATAGTTTTGTCTGAGTATATTCCCAGGAGTGGGATTGCTGGATCATAGGGTAATTCTATTTTTAGTTTTCTGAGGAAACTCCATACTGTTTTCCATAGTGTCTGTACCAACTTACATTCCCACCAACAGTGTAAGAGGGTTCCCTTTTCTCTACCCCCTCTCCAGCATTTATTTAAATAATAGACTTTTTAATGATGGCCATTCTGTCTGGTGTGAGGTGATACCTCATTGTAGTTTTGATTTGCGTTTCTCTAATAATTAGTGATGTTGAGCATCTTTTCATGTGCCTACTGGCCATCTGTTTGTCTTCTTTGGAGAAATGTCTATTAAGATGTTCACCTTGGTTCAGTTGAAGCTCTTAGATCTCAGTTCAACTGGGTGGGTCTTTGTAATCCAAGGGACACAGGCAATCTGGATATTTCATGATCCCAGCTAGATGAGAGTATACCCATCAGTAACAAAGCTGTAATGGGTTTACCTGCCTAATAGGAGTTTATTTAAAGTGATGTTGGACAAGTAATTCAACTTCTTTGGGTCTCAGTTTCCTCATCTATAAAATGGAGGGATGGGGCTGGATGATTTATAAAGTTCCTTCTACAACTTCAATTCCTCTGAAACCACTATAAAGTGCAGATTTTTCTCTCTATGTCTAAAAAGGAACAAGTCCCTAAGAGTAAGTCTGTGTAGCATCAGGCAGGGGAAATGAGTGTTTACTCCCAAAAAGAAACACTTAAATAGCACTTATGATGGACCTTGCTCCGATCATTTTACACATAAGCACTCATTTAATCCTCACAACTGAAGCAGGTATTATTTTTATGCCCAGTTAACAGGTAAGGAGCATGGAGCATCAGGTTAAGTAGTTCACCTTGTTCCAGAGTGCACAGCTAGTAAGTAGTTGGGTCAGGACGCAAACCCAGGCATTTTGACTTCAGAATCAGTGCTCTTTGCCATTCACTCTGCTGCATGCCTGAGACTCACAGAGCCCACAGACTTTATCCATATACTTAACACTGATTATTTCAGACTCACAGAATTCTTCCAGATTCCCTATACATTAACTAAGGTCAGGGGACAGGGCTGACCACATGTGTGTTGTAGGAGCTCTGGAAGGAAATGTGACTCAAAATTCCTGATGTTGCAAATTTAATTTAACAGTGGTTAAAAGTAACCTATCCTTGAAAAAACATATTATAACCCTGAAGTTCCACTCAACATTATAATGACATTTGCTATTAATTCCATTCAATATTGTCTTTAGTTAGAAGCATAACTGAATATGGTTTAATTTTATATACTTTAAGCCTTGCCATTTAAACTCACAAATTAAAAAAATTGCTTGTTAGACCATGAGTATTTATTTTTAGTTCGAAATATGATCCACACAACTTAATTGAACAGGCACTAGTCTTTTATTCCAGGACCTTATAATAGTTGTAATAATGCTATATATCAATGCAACATAATTTCTTGTATAATGTTAAACATAACTATTTCAATAGCTCTGGGAGAGCTATTGAAATGAAATGAAAATAGTATAGAGAGAAGAACAAACATGTCTAAGGTTCAAATTCGAGTAAGTGGTAGCAAGACATAAAGCCTCGTTCTTCTAAGTTGAGGTCTAGTAGCTTTCCATTATCCTAGTCCTCATTTAAAATACCTAAAATAGATAATCAATGAAAGAATAGAAAGATTTACCAACTACTACCCAAACATCTAAGAAATACATATGTCAAAAAAAATATTTTCAGAGAAACATTTACCCAAAGAAAACAAACAATGAAAACAAACAAACAAAAAAACATGTTTTATTGTTGTATTTTTGTGGCAGGTGAAAGAATAAAATCAGAAAATAACAATAACAATTATGGTTTGGTTATGCATTGTAAAGTAGAAAGGCAAGTCTGTTCTTTTAGAAACTTTAAAAGAAAACTGAGAATCTATCACAATAAAACTGGGAAAGGGGAACCTGAATGAGCTTTAGGAGGTACTTACTAAGTTAATGTGCTTGCACATTAAGCATCTATTAAATGAGTTTTCATGAAGTTCAATCTCGACCAATGATTGTTTATATGGTCTCATTGAAAGAGCAGTCATTGTTAGCCAATGCATAAAAGATCTCTTCAATTAAAAGCAAGATATCTGATTTATAGATATTTCCACTTCAGCAACTAAGACACTAAACAGGATAAAGTCTAAAGTTGAGTTTAGCAATCAAGTTGCAAGCCTAATTCTGTTGTTTGAGAGACCTTCACAGAGACCTTTGAAGACCCCTAATAACTGTGTTAGGCCACCTGACATTGAGTTGAATAAACTGAATTAAAATTAAACTCCAAAAAGAACAATTTAAAATTGTGGGGCATGGGAAAAAGCAAACATAAAATATAGTCACCCATCTGTAGAACCAAGTAATCTATAGTGGAATATGATTGCCTGAATCTTGATATAAACATTAATGATTAAAATGTGGATGATGGGTCTCAGATTAATAAACTCTTGCTTCCACTGAAAGAGAGTCAAGGTTATCACTGCGTCTCTCTAAACAAATTCTAAAGCCCACGCATGGTAACCTTTGAAATTTTAACAGAGCATCACCAGGCTTGCACTGATTGCTTCAGTTTACATGCCGCTGGTCATAGAACTTTGAACTGGCCATTTTTGTTTGGAAAACTTGAAGATACTGTATCTCTTTAAGTTAAACAAACCCTTGGACATACACACATGCTGTTTAATGAGTGTTGTCCCTTACAAATGGAAAATCGCCCTGGTAAGGAATTGAATGGAATAGTACAAATCAAATGGAATAGTCCCCAAGCTGCAAAAATACTCAAATTTTCTATCTTTTCTCTTACCTACACTCTATATGAAAAAAATCTTTGCCTTCCCTTTTTATTTTTCAAGAGAATGGTCCTATATGATCTGGAGTTACACCTGTTTGAATTTAACCTTAAAGGATCTTATTATATCATAGATATTATAAAACTTCATTCTTTTTGCTTTACAATATCCTTTATTCAAATACAGAGGTGTTTCTAAGCAAATTGCTGGTAGTGTAATTCTATTTTTCTGTTGAGTTTCACGAAAATATCATAGGCATATTTTTAGAGGAAAAAATATAACCCCGTGGTAAACTAAAGCTACATTTAATTCTTTAGCAAAGAAAGTTAAAATTATTTAATTAAATAAATGAAATTAATTTCCCACAAACAGTGAAAAAAATGTTCAGAATATTAATAATATTATTGGTATGTAATTACTACACCTCAGAATAAAAATACCAAACAGAAAATAAACAGCTGTGTTAAACTCTGACAGTATTCATTTATTTTTCTTTTATTGAGGTTTTAAACACATTGGCTTTTGCTTTTTGTCTAGATTTTTCTACTGCTTCAGACTAGGCTAGAAGTTGGTAGAGGTTAGAATATGTTCAAGTACTATCAATGCAAAAATCACCCAATCCAAGACCTACAATGACACTGTGGCCAATCATAGTGACAATTCAGTGAACTACTCTTATTGCCTTTTCATCTCCTAAACTTTTAACTCAATCATGAGCAAAGATAATATATGAAATCTGAAGTTCAGCCTATGCATCCATTTGATATAGGGCAAGTTGTGTGACTAGCCCATAATGTGACAGGAGCAGAAACTCAGTGGGAGATCCTTCTCTCTATACCTCAATCTAACAGAAGCATTCTCAAAACATGTTGTTCAAATGATATATACTCACGTTGCTTATCCTGCAGTAAAGAGCTTTTAAAAGGCATTTCAATTTGTATGCCATTGGGTGGAGCACACCTTATCTAGTTTACTACAGGAACATCACTCCCAATAGTCTTATACCTAGCCTAATTCATATGTTTGTGTTATACCTGCCTGGTCTTTGCTGACAGTTGATTTTCTAACCCTCTTTTAAGCTGGTTGGTATTCCATTAGAGCAAAGAGAACTTCAGGAAGATCCTTTTTTATCATAACAACTAAGGAGAAAATGATTGCTTTAAAATCTAGGAATATTTAAAATATTATAATTCCCCCAATTTAAAAAAATAAGTATAGTCAAGCAGATCAGGGAGTGTCAGGAAGCCTGGAGCTCTGCAAGCCTCATTCCTACTCTGGCAAAGGAGTCCTGGGAGTACAGGATGCCTGGATAGTAGCAGAGGCAGGCCTCCCTGTGGGTAACAGAAAGATTTTAAAAAATGGAAGTCCTGAGGCCTCCCACTCCTGTAAGTCACATGAATTAACATGTAGAGCTCAGTTCTTAAGAGGAATTTTCAGCACATCTGGTAGTCAGATCCAACCTAAAGAAAAGTGTGTCATAGTCATGGTTCTCCCATGCACAGTTACCTGATAATGACTCCTGTGTGAAAACTACTCATTTCCTCTTCGGTTTCCTCCAAAGGCTTTCTACCTCCACCACTGCTCTGAACTGCCTCTCTAGTACAGTATTCAACCTCAGTAGAAAAATATTTGCTACATGTTTCATGCATATGAAAGGGCCCAGTCAATGGCACTTGACTCCCCTCTTTCACATTGACTTCCATAAAATTACATTATTTTAGTTCCTCATCTTCTTCTTCAGCCAATTGTTCTCTTTCTTATTTGCTTACAACTCTTCTTTTATCATCTAACAAAGGTCTCCTTCACCTTCTATTGAATCAGTCAGAAGTCATTTAGTTCTTTCTTTTTTGGTCTCTCTATTTACTCCCTCTCTCAGTTTTATTGTAGTAATGTATTAATGGACACACATACTTCAAACCACAAGCAATCCTGCATGTTACTCCCACAAATATCATCCTAGAATATCATGGGCAATCATTGCTCTCCTTCCACTCAAAAATTTGTAATGATTCTCTATTGCTGAAAAAATTAAATCCAAACTAATACTAATACCCTGTGCTTGGTACACAAAGGGAAGTGGGGACAAAGAATGTCACCTGCAATATCAGTAAACAAAGGATGTCGTGGTCATTAAGCCATCAGCCAATGCAGCTGCAAATCCATCCCAAATGTGCACCCTGAGGGGATTCATGATGGAGAAAACAGGATACTGACCCTAGACATTTAAGGTGCATATGAAAAGAATGATTTCAATGAGCCCAGACTTTGCATTTTCCATACATAGAAAAGTGCTAACTTCAAATGTCCTGTTTTTCTTTAATTAACAGCATTTTTTTTGATGTTCTGACTACCTGGTTTTTGTTGCAAAAACTCCTAAATATCCTGGTTCCTCCCTTACCTCTTCAGAACAGTCCCTCAGAGTTATCTGAGAGCCTGTCTCCCAGGCTCAAGAATGTACACTGAATAAAACATAATTATCAACTTTTAGGTTGTGCTTTTTTTTTTCAGTCGACAGAAGCAGCATCTCTTCAGCCTAGAAATGAGAGCCTCTCAGAATCTGAATCACTCGACCAACTTGGGATGAAAAATTCAGGCTCTCTTAGGGCAGTGAAAATTCAATGGATTGGTGAAATACAAGGTGCCAAAAAAAGAAGATTGTACATAACTGGTGTTCTGTAAATGCTTGTTAATGAACTAGAGAGCCAGGTTTCAATTAGGGGATGGAAGTATATAGAAGAGAAAAGAAACAGGATTAAAAGATTGGAGATCCAAATATGCCAAAGGGATAAAAGGGGTCGATAAGAGGAAATAGTGAACTTAGAGAGGGCGTGAGCTAGACGAAGGTAAAAGAAGTAATATCCATAAACAGCTGGATACCAGTAGTGATCCACAAGGATCTCCTACAGGCAAGGAGAGGAGAACCTTAGAATGAGAGAATACAATTATTTCTGAAGCAAATGTTAAAAAATAAAGCCAATTTACTAAAGGCAAGAAGGCAGAGGCAGATAAATAGACATAGACATGAAAATATAGACATATTTAATGACAATTTTAAAAATTACTTTCTTTCTGGCTTCTTTGTATATGGTCTTCTCCCTATTTAATGTCTTGAGGAGGATTAAAACTGTTATATCAGGAATACAAAGAAAAGCAGTGTTAATATTCACTTATCATTATGGGATTTTCAGGAGACACAATAATCTTGAGAAAATTTTTCCAGAGAAAAGTATTTACTCTTTAAGCTTGTTTATCCACATATTAAAAACAAAACTTGTATGGTTTCAATCTACATTGTCTTTCCCCACCCCCCACCCCTTTTATAAGCTTTAGATAGAGAGAACTCTGAATGTGAATAAGGGACATTCCCTTCTACCCAGGAATGAAATGGAGAGTCTTTCCAGAGGAAGAATAGGAAAAGCAAAAGGGAAATTCATGGCTAATGTCACTCTGATACCTGTAACAGAGAAGTAAGAAATAAGAAGATGTAAATTCAGATACATTGAGGAGTAAGCCAAAAGCAGTTTGTACTGCTTGCCATTTGGAACTCTTTAAAAAAAGTTTCCCTCACAAAGTATCTACTGAGCAAACATGAGGGGACCCTCACAGAGCAGAAATTAACATAATTGCATAATGATAGAGTTCTTTAATATGATCTACAACATTGTTTCTTACTGATTTTTAATCATATGTTACATGAATAAAGGAGAGACAGTGCACTAAGCTCATGGGTTTGAATAAGCTCATGGGTTTGAAGGTGGGGTAGGACAACCATCTGCTTTGTATCTGAGTGTAGCCAAATATGGTCCTCAAAGAGCTTTATCATAGTTAGGTGCAGACAGCTGAATTTTAGCATTTTCTCCCCTGTGTAGATAGTATGCTGTAGAATCTTGTGGAATAGGAGAGTTAAATGCAGGAATATTGGAAAGGGGATTAACAGTACTCCAGAGCAGTAAAATTTTTTTTTTTTTTTTCAGTACGCGGGCCTCTCACTGTCGTGGCCTCTCCCATTGCAGAGCACAGGCTCCAGACGCGCAGGCTCAGCGGCCATGGCTCACGGGCCCAGCCGCTCCGCGGCATGTGGGATCTTTCCGGACCGGGGCACGAACCTGTGTTCCCTGCATCGGCAGGCGGACGCCCAACCACTGCGCCACCAGGGAAGCCCGGGAGCAGTAAAATTTAAACACATATACGTGGCAGATTTGAAAAGCTAAATCTTAATCATTTCTTTAGGTTAGCTTTAAATCAGAAAAGAAGAAGTGCTGAACAGTGACCATCACACTGACTTTCTTGGTCTGTCTAGTGATAAGAACATGGTGTTCTAGACAAGTCTCAAGCAGAGGGGCCCA
This sequence comes from Mesoplodon bidens, assembly GCF_964165515.1. Taxonomy (NCBI): domain Eukaryota; kingdom Metazoa; phylum Chordata; class Mammalia; order Artiodactyla; family Ziphiidae; genus Mesoplodon; species Mesoplodon bidens. The sequence goes on along the minus strand of NC_138176.1, from coordinate 181,035,444 downwards.
AAACATTAGTGGTAACAGTCCCTTTGGCAACTGTTTAATCAGTAAGTTCAATGTCACATGGAAAATTTATCTAGAACATTCACAGTGTGTCTTACTCCAGAGAACCCACCCACGCATGTTTGTCTACTATGTTCTCTGCCACAAAATTTTACCACTCCTACCAAGATCCTGTTGACCCAGCCATGAAGTACTAAGCACGGGATTAGAGGTCACACACTACCAAGATAGAGCTCACTTCCACTACAAAAAATAACCTAGGATAAACATCCCTTCCTTCTACTTTTTCCATTCTTATTCCTAATATTTTCTCATCGCTCTGAACAAAACACCATGTCTCCTTTATTTCAAACAGACCATTGGCATTTACTTCCAGACAAGATACAAAAGTTACCAACTTCCTTTTTTTCTGATATGAGCCTCCTTCTCACTTGCATGGAGAGAATTTCCTCTCTCTGACCCTTTATTTACTGCTAAGTTCGATGTTCAATGGGATTTTAAAATTTCTGGCCTTGCAGGAAAGAGCATGAATGGGAAATAACCAGTATCATTTGCCATTCTGAAGCCACCAGGTAAATGTGAACCCAAGTAACACATGTGTGATCCCACTACCATTCTAGGAGGGTAAGTCTCAATCTTTCATGTGTTTAAAATCATCAGTGGGGTAGTAGGATGTCTCTTACTAAATCATATTCTTCCAACAACATTCCACACTAAGAATGATTTAATCCCAATTTTCAAATGATCTTACAAAAGGTACAACTGTCATTATATGCAGATGACATGATACTATATAAAGAAAAACCTAAAGACTCCACACAAAAACTACTAGAACTGATAAACAAATTCAGTAAGGTAGCAGGATACAAGATTGACATACAAAAATCAGCTGCATTTCTTTACACTAACAATAAAATACCAGAAAGGGAATGTAAACAAATAATCCCCTTTAAAATTACATCAAAAAAATAAAATATTTACTTAGGAATAAACCTCACCAAGGAGGTGATAAGCTTATATACTGAGAACTAAAAAACATTAATAAGGGGAACTGAAGATGATTCAAAGAAATGGAAAGATATCCCATGCTCATGGATTGGAAGAATTAATGTTGTTAAAATGTCCATACTACCCAAAGCAATCTACAGATTTAATGTGATCCCTCTCAAATTACCATGACATATTTCACAGAACTAGAACAAATAATCCTAAAATTTATATGGAACCATAAAGGAACCAGAATTGCCAAAGCAATCCTGAGGAAAAAGAACAAAGCAGGAGAACTAATGCTCCAGACTTCAGACAATACTAAAAAGATACAGTAATCAAAACAGCATGATATTGGCACAAAAACAGACATATGGATCAATGGAACAGAACAGAGAGTCCAGAAATAAACCCACACACCTATGGTCAATTAATCTGCAGCAAAGGAGGCAAGAACATACAATGGGGAAAGGACAGTCTCTTCAACAAGTGGTTTTGGGAAAGTTGGACAGCCGCATGCAAATCAATGAAGTTAGACACCTCCCTCACACCACACACAAAAATCAACTCAAAATGGTTTAAAGACTTAAATATAAGACATGACACGATAAAATTCCTACAGGAGAACATAGGCATAACATTCTCTGATGTAAATCAAACCAATGTTTTCTTAGGTCAGTCTCCCAAGGCAATAGAAATAAAAGCAAAAATAAACAAATGGGACCTAATCAAACATATAAGCTTTTGCACAGCAAAAGAAACCATAAAAAAAATGAAAAGACAACGTACAGACTGGGAAAAAATATTTGCAAATGATGCGACCGACAAGGGCTAATTTCCAAAATATACAAACAGCTCATACAATTCAATAACAATAAAACCCAACAACCCAATTGAAAAAAATGGGCAGAAGACCTAAATAGACATTTCTCCAAAGAAAACATACAGATGGCCAATAGGCATATGAAAAGATGCTCAGCATCTCTAATTATTAGAGAAATGCAAATCAAAGCTACAATGAGGTACCACCTCATACTGGTCAGAATGGCCATCATTAAAAATTCTACAGGGAATTCTCTGGTGGCACAATGGTTAAGAATCTGCCTGCCAATGCAGGGGGCACAGGTTTGAGCCCTGGTCTGGGAAGATCCCACATGCCGCAGAGTAACTAAGCCCATGGGCCACAACTACTGAAGCCTGTGCGCCTAGAGCACGTGCTCCACAACGAGAAGCCACCGCAATGAGAAGCCCACACTGCAACATAGAGTAGTCCCTGCACGCCGCAACTAGAGAAAGCCCGTGTGCAGCAACAAAGACCCCAACACAGCCAAAAATAAATAAATAAGAAAAGAGTCTACAACTAGCAAATGTTGGTGTGGAGAAAAGGGAACACTCCCACACTGTTGGTGGGAACGTAAATTGGCGCAGCCACTGTGGAAAACAGTATGGAGGTTCCTCAAAAAACTAAAAACAGAGCTACCATATGATCCAGCAATCCCACTTCCAGGCATATATCCAGACAAGACTATAATTTGAAAAGATACCTTCTCCCCTATGTTCACTGCAGCATTATTTACAATAGCCAGGACATGGAAGCAACCTAAATGTCCATCAGCAGATGAATGGATAAAGAAGATGTGGTACATATATATATAATGGAATATTACTCAGCCATAAAAAGAAATGAAATCTTGTAGAGATGTGGATGGACCAAGAGAGCATCATACACAGTAAAGTAAGTCAGAAAGAGAAAAACAAATATCATATATTAACGCATATATGTGAAATCTAGAAAAATCGTATAGATGATCTTATTTGCCAAGCAGAAATAGAGACATAACATAGAGAACAAATGTATGTATACCATGGGGGAAAGAGGTGGGGTGGGAGGAATTGGGAGATTGGGATTGACACATATACACTACTGATACTATGTATAAAATAGACAACTGATGGGAACATACTGTATAGCAAAGGAGACTCTATTAATGCACTGTGGTGTCCTAAATGGGAGGGAAATCCAAAAGGGAGGAGATATATGTATATGTATGGCTGATACTTATTTTTTACAACTTTATTGGAGTATAATTCTTCACATTAGTGTGTTAGTTTCTGCTTTATAACAAAGTGAATCAGTTATACATATACATCTGTTCCCATATCCCTTCTCTCTTGCATCTCCCTCCCTCCCACGCTCCATATCCCACCCCTCCAGGCGGTCACAAAACACCGAGATGATCTCCCTGTGCTATGCGGCTACTTCCCACTATCTATCTACCTTATGTTTGGTAGTGTATATATGTCCATGCCTCTCTCTCACTTTGTCACAGCTAACCATTACCCCTTCCCATATCCTCAAGTCCATTCTCAAGTAAGTCTGTCTTTATTCCTGTTTTACCCCTCGTTTCTTCATGACATTCTTTTTTTTTCTTAAATTCCATATATGTGTTAGCATACAGTATTTGTCTTTCTCTTTCTGACTTACTTCACTCTGTATGACAGACTCAAGGTCTATCCACCTCATGACAAATAGCTCAATTTCGTTTCTTTTTATGGCTGAGTAATATTCCATTGTATATATGTGCCACATCTTCTTTATCGATTCATCAGTGATGGACACTTAGGTGTTTCCATCTCTGGACTATTGTAAATAGAGCTGCAATGAATATTTTGGTACATGACTCTTTTTGAATTATGGTTTTCTCAGGGTATATGCCCAGTAGTGGGATTGTGGGTCGCATGGTAGTTCTATTTGTAGTTTTTTAAGAAACCTCCATACTGTTCTCCATAGTGGCTGTACCAATTCACATTCCCACCAGCAGTGCAAGAGTGGTCCCTTTTCTCCACACCCTCTCCAGCATTTATTGTTTCTAGATTTTTTCATGATGGCCATTCTGACAGGTGTGAGATGATATCTCATTGTAGTTTTGATTTGCATTTCTCTAATGATTAATGATGTTGAGCAGTCTTTCATGTGTTTGTGGAAGTCTGTATATCTTCTTTGGAGAAATGTCTATTTAGGTCTTCTGCCCATTTTTGGATTGGGTTGTTTGTTTTTTTGTTATTGAGCTGCATGAGCTGCTTGTAAATATTGGAGATTAATCCTTTGTCAGTTGCTTCATTTGCAAATATTTTCTCCCATTCTGAGTGTTGTCTTTTGGTCTTGTTTGTGGTTTCCTTTGCTGTACAGAAGATTTTAAGTTTCATTAGGTCCCATGTGTTTATTTTTCTTTTTATTTCCATTTCTCTAGGAGGTGGGTCAAAAAGGATCTTGCTGTGATTTATGTCATAGAGTGTTCTGCCTATGTTTTCCTCTAAGAGTTTGATAGTTTCTGGCCTGACATTTAGGTCTTTAATCCATTTTTAGCTTACTTTTGTGTATGGTGTTAGGGAGTGATGTAATCTCATACTTTTATATGTACCTGTCCAGTTTTCCCAGCACCACTTATTGAAGAGGCTGTCCTTTCTCCACTGTACATTCCTGCCTCCTTTATCAAAGATAAGGTGACCATATGTGCGTGGGTTTATCTCTGGGCTTTCTATCCTGTTCCATTGATCTATCTTTCTGTTTTTGTGCGAGTACCATACTGTCTTGATTATTGTAGCTTTGTAGTATAGTCTGAAGTCAGGGAGCCTGATTCCTCCAGCTCCATTTTTCGTTCTCAAGTTTGCTTTGGCTATTCGGGGTCTTTTGTGTTTCCATACAAATTGTGAAATTTTTTGTTCTAGTTCTGTGAAAAATGCCAGTGGTTGTTTGATAGGGAGTGAATTGAATCTGTAAATTGCCTTGAGTAGTAGAGTCATTTTCACAATGTTGATTCTTCCAATCCAGGAGCATGGTATATCTCTCCATCTTTTTGTATCATCTTTAATTTCTTTCATCAGTGTCTTATAATTTTCTGCATACAGGTCTTTTGTCTCCTTAGGTAGGTTTATTCCTAGATATTTTATTCTTTATGTTGCAATGGTAAATGGGAGTGTTTTCTTGATTTCACTTTCAGATTTTTCATCATTAGTTTATAGGAATGCCAGAGATTTCTGTGCATTAATTTTGTATCCTGCTACTTTACCAAATTCATTGATTAGCTCTAGTAGTTTTCTGGTATCATCTTTAGGATTCTCTATGTATAGTATCATGTCATCTGCAAACAGTGACAGCTTTACTTCTTCTTTTCCAATTTGGATTCCTTTTATTTCCTTTTCTTCTCTGATTGTTGTGGCTAAAACTTCCAAAAAAAGGTTGAATAAGAGTGGTGAGAGTGGGAAACCTTGTCTTGTTCCTGATCTTAGTGGACATGCTTTCAGTATTTCACCATTGAGGACAATGTTGGCTATGGGTTTGTCATATATGGCCTTTATTATGTTGATGAAAGTTCCCTCTATGCCTACTTTCTGCAGGGTTTTTATCATAAATGGCTGCTGAATTTTGTCAAAAGCTTTCCCTGCATCTATTGAGATGATCATATGGTTTTTCTCCTTCAATTTGTTAATATGGTGTATCACATTGATTGATTTGCATATATTGAAGAATCCTTGCATTCCTGGAATAAACCCCACTTGATCATGGTGTATGATCCTTTCAGCGTGCTGTTGGATTCTGTTTGCTAGTATTTTATTGAGGATTTTTGCATCTATGTTCATCAGTGATATTGGCCTGTAGTTTTCTTTCTTTGTGACATCCTTGTCTGGTTTTGGTATCAAGGTGATGGTGGCCTCGTAGAATGAGTTTGGGAGTGTTCCTCCCTCTGCTATATTTTGGAAGAGTTTGAGAAGGACAGGTGTTAGCTCTTCTCTAAATGTTTGATAGAATTAGCCTGTGAAGCCGTCTGGTCCTTGGCTTTTGTTTGTTGGAAGATTAATCACAGTTTTAATTTCAGTGCTTGTGATTGGTCTGTTCATATTTTCTATTTCTTCCTGATTCAGTCTTGGCAGGTTGTGCATTTCTAAGAATTTGTCCATTTCTTCCAGGTTGTCCATTTTATTGGCACAGAGTTGCTTGTAGTAATCTCTCATGATCTTTTGTATTTCTGCAGTGTCAGTTGTTACTTCTCTTGTTTCATTTCTAATTCTATTGATTTGAGTCTTCTCCCTTTTTTTTTTGATGAGTCTGGCTAATGGTTTATCAATTTTGTTTATCTTCTCAAAGAACCAGCTTTTAGTTTTATTGACCTTTGCTATCATTTCCTTCATTTCTTTTTTATTTATTTGTGATCTGATTTTTAAGATTTCTTTCCTTCTGCTAACTTTGGGGTTTTTTTGTTCTTCTTTCTCTAATAGCTTTAGGTGTACGTTTGGGTTGTTTATTTGAGATGTTTCTTGTTTCGTAAGGTAGGATAGTATTGCTATAAACTTCCCTCTTAGAACTGCTTTTGCTGCATCCCGTAGGTTTTGGCTTGTCATGTTTTCATTGTCATTTGTTTCTAGGTATTTTTTGATTTACTCTTTGATTTCTTCAGTCATCTCTTGATTGTTAAGTAGTGTGTTGTTTACCCTCCATGTGTTTGTATTTTTTACAGATTATTTCCTGTAATTGATATCTAGTCTCATAGTGTTGTGGTCGGAAAAGATACTTGACATGATTTAAATTTTCTTAAATTTACCAAGGCTTTATTTGTGAACTAAGATATGCTCTATCCTGGAGAATGTTCCATGAGCACCTGAGAAGAATGTGCATTCTGTTGGTTTTGGATGGAATGTCCTATAAATATCAATCAAGTCCATCTTGTTTAATTGTATTATTTAAAGCTTGTGTTTCCTTATTTATTTTCATTTTGGATGATCTGTCCATTGGTGAAATTGGGGTGTTAAAGTCCCCTACTATGAATGTGTTACTGTCGATTTCCCCTTTTATGGCTGTTAGTATTTGCCTTATGTATTGAGGTGCTCCTATGTTGGGTGCCTAAATATTTACAATTGTTATATCTTCTTGGATCGATCCCTTGATCATTATGTAGTGTCCTTCTTTGTCGCTTCTTATAGTTTTTATTTTAAAGTCTATTTTGTCTGATATGAGAATTGCTACTCCAGCTTTCTTTTGGTTTCCATTTGCATGGAATATCTTTTTCCATCCCCTTACTTTCAGTCTGTATGTGTCTCTAGGTCTGAAGGGGGTCTCTTGTAGACAGCATATATATGGGTCTTGTTTGTGTATCCATTCAGTCAGTCTGTGTCTTTTGGTTGGAGCATTTAATCCATTTACATTTAAGGTAATTATTGATATGTATGTTCCTATTCCCATTTTCTTAATTGTTTTGGGTTTCTTATTGTAAGTCTTTTCCTTCTCTTGTGTTTCTTGCCTAGAGAAGTTCCTTTAGCATTTGCTGTAAAGCTGGTTTGGTGGTGCTGAACTCTCTCAGCTTTTGCTTGTCTGTAAAGCTTTTAATTTCTCCATCACATCTGAATGAGATCCTTCATGGGTAGAGTAATCTTGGTTGCAGGTTTTTCTCCTTCATCACTTTAAATATGTCCTGCTAGTCCCTTCTGGCTTGCAGAGTTTCTGCTGAAAGATCAGCTGTTAACCTTATGGGAATTCCCTTGTGTGTTATTTGTTGTTTTTCCCTTCCTGCTTTTAATATGTTTTCTTTGTATTTAATTTTTGACAGTTTGATTAATATGTGTCTTGGTGTATTTCTCCTTGGATTTAGTCTGTATGGGACTCTCTGTGCCTCCTGGACTTGATTAAACATTTCCTTTCCCATATTAGGGAAGTTTTTGACTATAATCTCTTCAAATATTTTCTCAGTCCCTTTCTTTTTCTCTTCTTCTTCTGGTTCCCCTATAATTCGAATGTTGCTGTGTTTAATGTTGTCCCAGAGGTCTCTGAGACTGTCCTCAGTTCTTTTCATTCTTTTTTCTTTACTCTGCTCTGCAGTAGTTATTTCCACTATTTTATCTTCCACGTCACTTATCCGTTCTTCTTCCTCTGTTATTCTGCTATTGATCCCATCTAGAGTATGTTTAATTTCATTTATTGTTTGTTCATCATTGCTTGTTTCATCTTTAGCTCTTCTAGGTCCTTGTTAAATGTTTCTTGCATTTTGTCTATTCTATTTTCAAGATTTTGTATCATCTTTACTGTCATTATTCTGAATACTTTTTCAGGTAGACTGCCTATTTCCTCTTCATTTGTTAGGTCTGGTGGGGTTTTATCTTGCTCCTTCACCTGCTGTGTGTTTTTCTGTCTTCTCATTTTGCTTATGTTACTGTGTTTGGGGTCTCCTTTTCGCAGGCTGCAGGTTCATAGTTCCCATTGTTTTTGGTGTCTGTCCCCAGTGGCTAAGGTTGCTTCAGTGGGTTGTGTAGGCTTCCTGGTGGAGGGGATTAGTGCTTGTGTTCTGGTGGATGAGGCTGGATCTTGTCTTTCTGGTGGGCAGGTCCATGTCTGGTGGTGTGTTTTGGGGTGTCTGTGGACTTATTATTATTTTAGGCAGCCTCTTTGCTAATGGGTGGGGTTGTGTTCCTGTCTTGCTAGTTGTTTGGCATAGGGTGTCCAGCACTGTAGGTTGCTGGTTGTTGAGTGAATCTGGGTGCTGGTGTTGAGATGGAGATCTCTGGGAGATTTTCGCTATTTGATATTATGTGGAGCTGGGAGGTCTCTTGTGGACCAGTGTTCTGAAGTTGGCTCTCCCACCTCAGAGGCACAGCACTGACTCCTGGCTGTAGCAACAAGAGCCTTTCATTCACACGGCTCAGAATAAAAAGGATAAAAAGTAGAAAGAATGAATTAATAGAAGAAGAAAGAAAGAAAGAAAGGAAGGAAGAAGGAATGAAAGAAAGGAGGGAGGGAGGGAGGAGGGTAGGAAGGAGGAAGGAAGGAAAAAAGAAGATAAAGTAAAATAAAATAAAGTAAGATAAAATAACATAAAGTTATTAAAATAAAATATAATTATTAAGAAAAAAATTAAAAACAAACAAACAAACAATAAAACGGACGGATAGAACCCTGGGACAAATGGTGGAAGCAAAGCTATACAGACAAAATCTCACACAGAAGCATACAATACACATTCAGAAAAAGAGGAAAAGGGGAAAAAATCATAAATCTTGCTCACAAAGTCCACCTCCTCAATTTGCGATGATTCGTTGTCTAAAGGAGGGAAGGTAGGAAAGAAAGAAAGAAAAAAGAAAGAATATAAAGTAAAATAAAATAAAGTTATTAAAATAAAAAAATAATTATTAAGAAAAAAAAATTTTTTTTAAATGACAGACAGAACCGTAGGACAAATGGTGGAAGCAAACCTGTACAGACAAAATCTCACACAGAAGCATACACAGACACACTCACAAAAAGAGGAAAAGGGGAAAAAATCATAAATCTTGCTCTCAAAGTCCACCTCCTCAATTTGGGATGATTCGTTGTCTATTCATGTATTCCACAGATTCAGGGTACATCAAGTTGATTGTTGAGCTTTGATCCGCTGCTTTTGAGGCTGCTGGGAGAGACTTCCCTTTCTCTTCTTTGTTCTCACAGCTCCCGGGTCTCAGCTTTGGATTTGGCCGCGCCTCTGTGTGTAGGTCGCCGGAGGGTGTCTGTTCTTCACTCAGACAGGACGGGGTTAAAAGAGCAGCCGCTTCGGGGACTCTGGCTCACTCAGGCCGGGGGGAGGGAGGGGTACGGAGTGCGGGGTAAGCCTGCGGCGGCAGAGGCCGGCGTGACGTTGCACCAGCCCGAGGGGCGCTGTGCATTCTTCCAGGGAAGTTGTCCCTGGATCTCGGGACCCCTGCAGTGGCGGGCTGCACAGGCTCCCCGGAAGGGGGGCATGGACAGTGACCTGCGCTCGCACACAGGCCTCTTGGTGGCGGCAGCAGCAGCCCCAGCGTCCCACACCCGTCTCTGGGGTCCGCGCTTTTAGACGCGGCTCGCGCCCGTCTCTGGAGCTCCTTTAAGTGGTGCTCTTAATCCCCTCTCCTCGTGCACCAGGAAACAAAGAGGAAAGAAAAAGTCTCTTGCCTCTTGGGCAGGTCCAGACTTCTTCCCGGACTCCCTCCCGGCTAGCTGTGGCGCACTAACCTCTGCAGGCTATTTTCACACCGCCAACCCCAGTCCTCTCCCTATGCTCCAACCGAAGCCCGAGCCTCAGCTCCCAGCCCCGCCCACCCCGGTGGGCGAGCAGACAAGCCTCTCGGGCTGGTGAGTGCCGGTCGGCACCGATCCTCTGTGTGGGAATCTCTCCGCTTTGCCTTCCGCACCCCTGTTGCTGTGCTCTCCTCCTAGACTCCGAAGCTTTCCCCCTCCACCACCCGCAGTCTCCGCCCACGAAGGGGCTTCCTAGTGTGTGGAAACCTTTCCTCCTTCACGGTTCCCTCCCACTGGTGCAGGTCCCGTCCCTATCCTTTTGTCTCTGTTTATTCTTTTTTCTTTTGCCCTACCCAGGTACGTGGGGAGTTTCTTGCCTTTTGGGAGGTCTGAGGTCTTCTGCCAGCATTCAGTAGGTGTTCTGTAGGAGTTGTTCCATGTGTAGATGTATTTCTGGTGTATCTGTGGGGAGTAAGGTGATCTCCGCATCTTACTCTTCCACCATCTTCCCCGGAAGTCCTCTGATTCATTTTGATGTGCAGTAGAAGCTAATACAACATTGTAAAGCAACTACACTCCAATAAAAATTAATTTCAAAATAAAATAGGGCTTCCCTGGTGGCACAGTGTTTGAGAGTCCACCTGCCGATGCAGGGGACACAGGTTCGTGCCCCAGTCCGGGAAGATCCCACATGCCGTGGAGCGGCTGGGCCCGTGAGCCATGGCCGCTGAGCCTGCACGTCCGGAGCCTGTGCTCTGCAATGGTGAGGCCACAACAGTGAGAGGCCCGCGTAACTCAAAAATAATAATAATAATAATAATAATAATAATAATAATAATAATAATAATAATAATAATAAATAAAATAAAATAAAATAATAAAAGTCTACAACTAGTAAATGTTGGCATGGAGAAAAGGGAACACTCTTACACTGTTGGTGGGAATGTTACTTGGTGCAACCACTAGGGAAAACAGTATGGAAGTTCAGCAAAAAATTAAAAATAGATCTACCATATGATCCAGCAATCCCACTCCTGGGCATATATCCAGACAAAGCTATAATTCGAAAAGATACATGCACCCCTATGTTCATAGCAGCACTATTGACAACAGCCATGACATGGAAACAACCTAAATGTCCATCAACAGATGAATGGATAAAGAAGATGTGGTACATATATACAATGGACTATTACTCAGCCATAAAAAAGAATGAAATAATGCTATTTGCAGCAATATGGATGGACCTAGATGTTATCATACTAAGCTAAGCAAGTCAGAAAGTAAAAGACAAATGCCATGTGATATCACTTATACGTGGAATCGAAAATATGACAGAAATTTGAAACAGAAACAGACTCACAGACATAGAGAACAGACTTGTGGTTGCCAAGGGAGGGGGGTGTGGGGGAGGGATGTATTGGGAGTTGGGGATTAGCAGGTGCAAACTACTATATACAGAATGGATAAACAACAATGTCCTATTGTGTAGCATAGGGAACTATATTCAATATCCTGTGACAAACCATAATGGAAAAGAATATGAGAAAGAATATATATATATATATATATATACACACAACTGAATCACTTTGTTGTACAGCAGAAATTGACACAACAATGTAAATCAACTATATTTCAATAAACATTTTTTTAAAAAATGATCTTCCACGTCTAAATGCCATACTGCATCAATTCAATGGGATACCGTGCCCTATACAAAGAAAGAAAAAACTCTTATAAATGCATATAAAGTTATCTCTAAGGTGTACTGTTTAGGAAAAATCGCAGTGTATAATAAAATAAAATAAGAACAAGAGTTTTTAAAAGTAGTGTGTCAGGAGGGACATGCAGGTATTGACTCATTCATGGTAAAAACCATGTGGCTTGACTCAAGTGATCTGGAAGGATGTGCAAGAAAATGGTAACACTAGTTGACTCCTGGGATGCTGGAGCTGGATGACTATGGAATGGTTATGGAATGGATATTTTTCACTGAATATTTGCTTATGCCTTTGTAAAAATGTGAATCATGTTAGTGAATTATTCATTCAAAAATAATTGAAGCTAAAACTGAATAAATATTTAAGACATGAAGTAGTCTTGTGAATCTTAATACTGGTATATTTTATTGTATCATCATAATAATCCTAGGAAAGTATAGATGACATTCGAAATCACATATTTCATAGATCTTCTCATATAGTTGTCACAACCGACTATAGCAGCTAAGGAGAATGTGAAACTGCAGGAGCATCCTTCAGAAATTAAATCTAGCTTTAAAGTTTTTAAATCCAACATTAACTCTCAATCATTGCATATAATATCTTTCATTCTATAAGCATTGGAGAATGGTAGAATTGATATTAAAGAAATCAAAGAAAAACAAACAGAAAATTTACCCTTTGCAAAAGCAATCATTTTCATTCTAGTTGGAAACTAGACAATAAACTATATTAATGTACATTTTATTGGACAGCCTCTCTAAGATTATGTGGTTCTCTCAGGCACACACCATCTCTTGCTTATCCTTGTAGCACCAGTAACTAGAAGAGTGATTTTCAAGTTATGTACTATGGGCCCCGTGGTGCTTCAGATATTCTGCAAATATTTGATTTTATTTACTTCTTTTTAAATACATATATAGCTTAAACTATGTGTGTGTATACACATATATATATGTAGATATCTATGTGTGTTATATACATAATATATAAAATATATATTATATATATAAACACATTTTATTTAATGTTTTATATCCAAATTGGAGACTTTGGAGATAATGAAAATATTAACTTCTGGGAACTTCTCTGGCGGTCCAGTGGTTAAGACTCCATGCTTCCACTGCTGGGGGCATGAGTTTGATCCCTGGTCCGGGAACTAAGATGCCACATGCTGCATGGTGCAGCCAAAAAAAAAGAAAAAATAAGAAAATATTAACTTCTATGGCTAAGTCAGCTTATTTTTATACAAATCTAGGAAAAAAATCTTCTTTATGCATATATTAGAACTTTTTGAAAATTTCAATGCTTAGGAAGGTCAAAACTTTACAACTGGTGTTTTTCTAAATTTCAGAACTGGACGTATCCATGGTATGTAAAATTCTATAGAAGATTCACTCTGCTCTGCTGCTCTCCAAGCTGGATGGGCAATTTCAAACTGATTCTATCTAGTCCCTCTTGGGTCAAGGAAAATATTTAACTTCAAGTCACTTCAACCCTTAAAGTGGTTAAAGTCTTCACCCTTTGGGGAGTGTGTGCATTACAAGTATCCTGGGTCATTGTTAGGCAGAAGATTATCTGATGGGGGGCTAAGCAGGGCTTCAAGGTACAGAGGATGTTACTCCAAAGTGGATAAATGATGGAGAACTGACTGTTTTGGTGGCTGGTTTTGACCAGCGACAACAATAGAACAACATGGAACTTATCCAAGTTCCATGAAGCTTCCTGGTGCTAGAACATATGAGGGAGACCTGCTTTGGCTGGTTGGTGTGAGCGGGTGGATCATGACATTCCTTCTCTTCCTTCTTCCCTAGTTATGAATAATTACCTCCTAAAGGTAGGGAAATTTGCTCTTCAGCTATGCATCCATGTCTTTACATATTTTTGCACCTCTCCTCCCCCTCAAAAATAGCATACAGGCAAAAAAGCAAAATATCCTTGAGTTACAAGTTAAATAATGTTGTGAGCCCTAATTGAGGAATTTCAGGGGAAGGAAGATATAATTAATACTCAGAAAAGCATGTGCCATGCTCAGATAAATGTCAATAAAGCTTTAGGATATCTGCCTACTTTTCTGAAATCATAATAATCACATGTGTGAAGACCAGTGAACTTCCAACAGGAAGCATCATGAGAGTATCATAGTTTTATCACTTACTGTAAATTTGGGATGTTTCTTGTTTGTTATATTCATGATACATAAGGTAAGTAATTGTTAGATATTGTTGGTGATGTAGTTATAAAATGAAGTTATTCTCTTATTCCTATTAACCACAGTTATTTTGAGGTTGCAAATCATGCTGTTTCTCTTTTTGCTTTATTTTTAACTATTACCATTTGCAACTATTTTTCCTTTTTCCCCAGCTTTACTGAAGTATAATTGACAAATAAAATTGCAATATATTTAAAGTGTACAACGTGATGATGTGATGTATGTATACATTGTGAAAGGATTCCCACAAAAAGTTAATTAATGGGCTTCCCTGGTGGCGCACTGGTTGAGAGTCTGCCTGCCGATGCAGGGAACGTGGGTTCGTGCCCCGGTCCGGGAAGATCCCACATGCCGCGGAGCGGCTGGGCCCGTGAGCCATGGCCACTGAGCCTGTGCATCCGGAGCCTGTGCTCCACAACGGGAGAGGCCACAACAGTGAGAGGCCCACGTACCACAAAAAAAAAAAAAAAAGTTAATTAACACAACACTTCACATAGTTACCTTTTTTTCTGATAAGAATGCTTAAGATCTACTCTCTGCAAATTTCAATTATATAATAGAGTATTATTAGCTGTTACCAGTATTATACCCACTGTGCTGTACATTAGATTCTCAGAACTTATTCATCTTATAATTGAAAGTTTGTATCCTTTGAACAACCTCTCCCTATTTCCCCACCGCACCCCAACACTGGCAACCACCATTCTATTCTCTCTATGAATTTGACTTTTTTTTTTTTCGGTACGCGGGCCTCTCACTGTTGTGGCCTCTCCCGTTGTGGAGCACAGGCTCCGGACGCACAGGCTCAGCGGCCATGGCTCACAGGCCCAGCCACTCCGCGGCATGTGGGATCTTCCCGGACCGGGGCACGAACCCATGTCCCCTGCATCGGCAGGCGGACTCTCAACCGCTGTGCCACCAGGGAAGCCCGATTTTTTTTTTTTTTTTTTTTTTTTAGTTTTCACCTATAAGTGATACCAGGAAATATATCTTTCTCTGTGTGGCTTATTTCACTTAGCCTAAGGCTCACCAGGTTTATCCCTATCGTTGCAAATGGCAGGATTTGCTTTTTTATTAAGGCTGAATAATATTCCTTATATATATATATGTATGTATATATATACACACCACATCTTTATCCATTTATCTTTCAGTAGGCACTTAGGTTGTTTCCATGTTTTGGCTATTGTAAACAATGCTGCAATGAACGTAGAAGTACAGACATCTCTTCAAGATAGTGATTTCCTTTCCTTTGGATATATAGCCAGAAGTGGGATTGCTGGGTCATATGGTAGTTCTATTTTTAATTTCTTGAAGAACTTTCATATTGTTTTCCATACTGACTGTACTAGTTTACATTCTCACCAGTAGTGTACAAGGGTTCCTTTTTGCCACATCCTCACAGCATTAATCTCTTGTCCTTTCGATAACAGATATCCTAACAGGTATTAGTTGATATCCAACTGTTGTTCTGATTTTCATTTCCCTGATGATTAGTGATGTTGAGCACTTTTCATGTACTCGGTGGTTATTTGTATGTTTTATTGGAAAAATGTATATTCAGGTCATTTGCTCATTTTTTAATTGGGTTGTTTGGTTTTTTGCTATGTAGTTGTATGAGTTCCTTGGATATTTTGGGTGTTAACCTCTTATCAGATATGTGCTTTGCAAATATTTCTTTCCCATTCATTATGTCACCTTTTCATTTTGCTGATAGTTTCTTTTGATGTACAGAAGTGTTTAAGTTTGATGTAGTCCCACTTGTTTATTTTTGCTTTTAGTGTCAACTCCAAAAAATTATTGCCGAGACCAATGTCAAGAAGTTTATTCCATATGTTTCCTTCTAAGAGTTTTATGGTTTCTGGTCTTACATTCAAGTCTTTAATCCATTTTCAGTTGATTTTTGTGTGTGGTGTAAGATAGGGGTCTAATTTAATTCTTTTGCATGTGGCTATCCAGTTTTCCCAACAATGTTTGTTGAAAAGATTATCCTTTCTCCATGGTTGTATACTTGGTGCCTTTGTGGTAAATTAATTGATTATATACATGTGGCTTTATTTCTGGGCTCTCTATTCTGTTCCATTGATCTATGTGTCTGTTTTTAATGCCAATACCATACTGTTTTGATTACTATAGCTTTGTAATATAGTTTGAAAATAGGAACTGTTTGTCTTGCTCAAGATTGCTTTAAATATTCAGGATCTTTTGTGGTTCCATACCAATTTTAGGATTTTTTTTCTATTTCTGTGAAAAATATCATTGAAATTTTGATAGGGATTGCATTGAATCTGTATGTAGATCATTTTAGGTCATATGGCAATTTTAACAATATTAATTCTTCCCATCCATGAACATGCCTCCACAGAGAATGCCTGCTCTTCCACTTAACAACTGCTTCTTTGTTTGCTATGGTTCTGTGGGACTCACAAATGCAAACCCTATTGGCTCTCAGGGCTAGGTGATTTGGGGGCATATCTCTTGGGTGTCAACCTTAAAAGTTGAGGCACTAAATGTGTGACCTAGACCCCCAGTTCCTCAGGGAGAGGCTTAGAATTAGGGGTCAACTCCTGATTGTTGTGCCAGGTGGGGTTTATGGTGAAAATGTGTCTTAACCTTTCCAACTCCTGTGTGTAGCTGTATATTCAGTGTATCCATGGGAAAGTTAGATCTTGCCATCTTGGTGATGTCACTCCAGATACTTTTAACTATTTTTCTTGAAACCTTGCAACAAAAGCCCTTCTAGACATAAATTAAGGAGGAAGCTAAAAAAGACTGCAACTGACATTCATGAGCTCCATTACTCAGGCATATGTTTGATCAAAACAGCCTTATTGCTCTCATCAATTGACTTTATATTATTAAATATTTTAACATGAATCTGCAAAACAAATTTATACTAAGAGAAAACTGCTTTTGTCTGTGTGTAAATTGGGGTTTCAATATACAAAGTACATTATGTTCACATATTGTGGTCAAAAACATTTGAAAAACACTGGCCTAGGTCAATAACCATGACAAAAAATAGGTTCAAAATATATTTAAAATTCCCTTCCTATCTAAGTAATACCATTTTAGCCTCAACAAAATTCACAGTCATGTAGTATGGTTAAAAAACAAAATTTGAGAATTTATATGTTGGAAAGTAGTCTTGCAAATATTGTTACTTCTACCTTTAAGTAAGGAGATAATATAAGAATTCAAGAGTCCTTGTGAAATAATTTGATTTCAAGAACTTGATTTTAATAACCATGGATGTACAGAAAGAACTTATCTTGTTCATATAGGGGTTAGCTGTGATAATCAAGTCATAAATAATAGTTTTATTTATATTCAATAGCCCTTAATGTTCCTGCAAGTTTGGTAGAACATATTTTACCATTTTTAAATATATGGCATTTACCTATAAATGAGAAAATGTTGACATATGGTATTAATAAACTGGGCTCTATAAATATAAATTCTCATAAAGGAAATAACTTTCTCAGGTTATTTCACAACTGTCATTCATTCATTCAATGAATATTACTGCTGCATATTAATTAAAAAGCACTCCTACTGTCATGAAATTTACAGTCTAGCACAGGTAGACAGACAATATTAATGTAATAAATAAGTAAATTACATAATATTTTAGAGGGTGCATAGTACTATAGAAAAATTAAAATTAGAGCAGGTAAAAGGAGATTGGGAGTGCAGGAAACATAAGATTGCTTGCAATTTTAAACAAGACAGTCAGAGTAGACTTCACTGAGAATGTGTTATCTGAGCAAACACTTGAAAGAGATAAGGTAGGTGCCACATATGTATGTGGGGAATGAGTGTTCAAAACGAAGGGAACAAGTAGTGCAAAGGCTCTTGAGAGAGGAGCACCCCTGATGTGTTGGAGGAATATTAAGACAGTCAGTGTGTCTGAGACAGAGTGACCAAAGAGATAGAGACCAGAAGGAGAGGAAGTCAGACAAGTAATGACAGCAGATAATATAGCATCCCACTGGCCATTGAAAGGATTTCAAGTTTCACCCTGAGTGAAATGGAAAGGCAATGTAGGTTTTGAGCAGAAAATATAGCAAACTTAATATTACTCCTTCACAATAAATATTATATAATAGTATATGTAATAGCAAATTATGAGGTTCTATATGAATAAAATGCCTTATAAAATTCTTCCTCTAAAATCTTAAATTCTGGGGAGGTTTTATTCCAGACACTATTATAAAAACTATTGAGTAGTCACTGTGTTCTAGGTGATGTTCATTAATTAATTCAACAAATATTTATTACGTGCCTACTGTGTGTCAGGTGCTACTCAGGCCCAAAAATAGGCATCATGGACATAAACACAAAAGAGTATAAGCACACAGGGGTGGGGAGAGGGAAGGATGCTCTAGAAAAGCATCAAGGTTTAAATTCTAGTTTCACCATTTACTAGCTGTGTGACCTTGGCTAAGTTCCTTAACCATTTTCAGATCCAGTTTTCTCATCTGTAAAACAGAGTAATAAAAATATTTCTTACACTATAGGGTTTTGTCAACATTATTCTGGTTGTTATATGGAAAGCAGCTATTAGGGAGGGTTGTTAGGAGATATTGCAGTTGTTTAGGGGAGAGTCCAGGGTAGTGGTAGAAGTGGTGAGAAATCATCAAATTCAGGACATAGTTTGGAATTAAAACCAACATGACTTAATGATTGATGGATTTGATGTGGTACGTAAGGGAAAGTTATGAATCAAGGATAATTGCTATGTTTTGGCCAAAGCTACTGAGTAAATGATGGGTCCATTTCATTGGGTTGTTGAGACTGGAGATTTGGGAGAAGGAACTGAGTTCTATTTTGGATATGTTATATCTCAGTTACCTGTTAGGCATCCAAGAAGATTTCAAGTAGGCATTTGGATATATAAATTTAAACTCAAAGGAGAAGCCAAGGCTGAAGATTTAAATATGGGATATGCCAGATGGTAATTATACCATGAGATAAAATTAATTGCTTAGATAGAGAAAAAGAAGAAGACCAAGGACTGAGCTTTGCATTATACCAATAATCCAAGCTCAGATATAAGGGGGGAGTCAGAAGAGGAAAGAGAAGTGGTCGGTGAAGTAAGAGGAAAACTAGAAGAGTCTATTGTCTCTTAAAAAACATTAAGGATAAGGAAATGAACAGTTATCTCAAATCCCCCTGAAATTTTGAGGAAAATGAGGCCTGAGATTTGACCATTAGTTTTGAAAAGATGGGGTCATTGTTGATTAGTAGTAGTTCCAGTGGAGTCATGTGGCTATCAGCCTGACTGAAGAGAGAACTGGAGTGGGAGTTAAGAAGTAAATGTGGAATAATAAGTAAAGACAACTCTTTTTTCCTGAATTTTGCTATAGAGGGGAGCCAAGAAATGACGCTGTAGCTAGAAATCTTGGGCCAAGTGAGACTTTTTAAAGATAGTGGTGATATTTATATTCTGATGTGACTGATCCAAAAGAAAGGCAAAAATGAATGGTGCAGGAGAAAGGATCTAAATGAAGGAGAAAATCCTTGAATAGGCCAGATGTTATAGGATCCAGCACACAAGTTGAAGAATAGTCTTTAGACAGGAGCTAGGATAGTTCAGCCACTGAATAAGAGAATGCAAAGTTTAAGAATAGGTGAAGACAAGATGGTAATTTTGGGGTTGGAAAGATGAGGTAGTTTTCTTCTGATTGCTTCTATATCCTGAGTGAAGTAAGAATCACGGTCATAGCTTAGAATGATGGGGAAGAGGGAAGCATTTGTTCTGATTTCCTGATATTTTTTTCTTCTTGGAATCTTTGGCCACTTCATATGCATGTGGCCTGAGCAATCATACAGGACCCTGCATCCAGAAGGAATCCACACTTGGTTTAATGCTCTGCTGCTACAGTCTTGAAATTCTTAATAATTTTTTAACAAGGAACCCCATATGTATTTTGATTTTTCACTGAGCTGCAGAAATTAAATAGCTATCCTTACTGGGAGCTTTTGAATCTTTGTCACCAGTGTTCTAGAATTTCATGAAGTATCTTGGTATGAGTTTTTTTCAGCCATTGAACTGGATCATAATTTGGCCTTTTCAAAACAGTAATTACAGTTGACTCTTCAAGAACACAGGGGTCAGGGATGTTGACCTTTGGCAAAAATCTGTGTATAACTTTACAGTCATTTGTTTTTATCCGTGGTTCCTCATCTGCACATGGACATCAACCAACCATGGATCGTGTAGTATTGTACCATCACTACTGAAAAAAATCGTATGTAAGTGGATCTGCACAGTTCTAACCTGTATTGTTCGAGGGTCAGTTATAATGTCCTTCAGGTCTAAGGAACTTCCTTGCATTGCTTCAGTGACCATTTCCTCTTTTCCTTTTTCTCTTTATGCAAATCTTATAGTTTGAATATTGAACCTCTTGTACAAATGCTCTAGTTTTCTCATCATTTCCCTCCCATTTTGTATGTCCTTGTAGTTTTGTTCTACTTTATGGGCTACTTCCTCAGCTTTGTTTTCCAATCCAAATTCTGGTTTTCTTTTTCCTTCTATCATATTTTAATTTTATTTCTAGTTTTTCAGTTCATGTTTTGATAGTCTCTTGTTTCATAGTTTCTGTGTTATCTTTTCTAACTATAGATTTTTGCTTTGTTTTGTTTTCTTCTGCTACTAGTATTTTCTGTATCCTCTGATTGTGTTTGTTTGTTTTCTCATCTCCCATGTAAGAGACTCCTCTCAAATGTCTAGTGAATTTTGGTTTTCCATACATATTTTAAAATTAGACAATAGGGCTTCCCTGGTGGCGCAGTGGTTGAGAGTCCGCCTGCCGATGCAGGGGACACGGGTTCATGCCCCGGTCTGGGAGGATCCCACATGCCGCGGAGTGGCTGGGCCCGTGAGCCATGGCCGCTGAGCCTGCGCGTCTGGAGCCTGTGCTCTGCAACGGGAGAGGCCACAACAGTGAGAAGCCCACATACCACACACACACACACAAAAAAAAAAAAAATTAGACAGTAAATATTATTTGGAGATTTTGCAGTCTTTGTGGAAAGTATATTGACTCTGCGCTTTGCTGCAGGGTGATCGTATAATCCAGACATTTTGTTGTCCTTTACTCTTGGGTCTCTTTGCTTCTTCAGAGAGAAATTTTCCTAATTTCCTGCTTAGATATAGAAGCTTGGCAGCCAGACTTCTCGCCATTAGTGGAGACAAGGGAGTTGGGATCTCACTACTTAAAATGCTGACTTTCATTTATGTTCCCTATTTTCAATATGGCATCTCATCCTTGCTTCTATCTGAGTTCAGAGGTTTTCTGGTTCAGCAACTTTATTGACTAAATTTTCAGTAATTTAGTATAATAAGGGAAGGTTTGTCACCTGGATGCATAGAGAGAAGGGGGATCTGAAGAGATAAATGCTCTTTAATTTTGTTTAATTCTTCAGTTAGACCAACCATCTTTCATATCTACCTTTAAAGTTACTAGTTTCTTCCATTTATGATGGCAACCTAAATTCTGTGGCATATATTAGCTGGATTTTTATTGGCCTCTACACGAGTTTGCTGGGCCTGCTGTAACAAAATACTAAAAACTGGGTAACTTAAAGCAAGTAAAATTTATTGTCTCACAGTTCTGGAGGAGGACAGAAGTCCAAAATTAATGTATCAGCAGCGTCATGCTCTCCAAGACGGCACTAGGAAAAGATCTGTTTCAGGCTTCTCTCCTAGCTTCTGGTAGCCTCAGCAATTCCTTGGCTTGTAGATATATTACTCCAATTCTCTATATTCCCTAAGACATTCTCCCTATGTGTTTTCCCTCTGTATGTGTATGCCTTTGTGTTCAAATTTCTCTTTTTTATAAGGACACCAGTCATGTTGGATTAGGGTCCATACTAATGACCTCCTAATTTGGTTAAATCTGCAAAGACCCTATTTCAAAATATGATCACACTCTGAGGTATTAGGAGTTAGGACTTCAAGATGTCATTTATTTATTTATTTATTTATTTATTTATTTATGGCTGCATTGGGTCTTCGTTTTTGTGCACAGGCTTTTCTCTAAGTGGCGAGCAGGGGCTACTCCTCGTTGCGGTGCGTGGGCTTCTCATTGCGGTGGCTTCTCTTGTTGCAGAGCATGGGCTCTAGGCGCAAGGGCTTCAGTAGTTGTGGCATGCAGGCTCAGTAGTTGTGTCACATGGGCTTAGTTGCTCTGCGGCATGTGGGATCTTCCCAGACCAGTGCTCGAACCCATATCTCCTGCATTGGCATGCGGATTCTTAACCACTGAGCCACCAGGGAAGCCCCAATATGTCATTTTATTAACAGACACAGTTCAACACTTAACAGCCTCTCTCCCCATTTTTCTTAGATTTCAGCTTTTGCCCGTCTGCTAAATGTTACATCTTTTCTATCCACTTTCCAGATCTCAAAATTTTGTTGCCTATTTCTTATGCACTGTTACTTACTTCCCAGTTCTCTTTGTCCTTATTTATGTTTTTATGTTTATTTATGTTTTTGTTATTTCTTTACTGTTTTGATAGAGTAGAGATAAATGTGTGTGCTCAATATTCTACATGTAACCAGAATCTCCAGAATAATCTTTTTGAAACTTAAATCATATTATATTGTTAGCCAGCTTACACCACCTGAAGCCTTCTTGTGACACTGTGACTTATCATACTCCACAAGGATCAGCCCCAGACTAATCCTCCCAAGGCATCTCCTACCACTCTCCCCTCACATGCTCCACTCCAGCCATACAGTCTCCTTGCTATTCTTCAAAATGGCCAAGCATGTTCCCACCTCCAGCCCTTTAGATTTGCTCATTTCTCTTCTTTCATATATTCACAAGCCTTGTTCCATCACAGGACATTTCTATTATTCAAGTCTCCTTCTGAGAAATAAACCCTCCTGGACCACTGTCTTAGTTTGGTTTCTCCCAAAACAGATTCTGAGACCAAGACTGGATGCACAGAGTTTATTTGGAAGGTGATCCCTGAAGGCAGAGTGAGGAAATCAGAAAGTAGACAGGGAAGAGAGAAAAACCAGTGAAGGACGTGTTAATGGGTAGGTTACTGCTGTGGGCACTTGGGGCTCAGTCCCACTGGAGCCCCCTTGAGGGCCTGAGTGGAGCACACTTCAGAATTGTCACCAGCTCTATCCTTCATTAAATGAAGATTGTCTCTGGGGACATTAACCTCTAGTCTGTCCCCATGTACTCTCACAGCATGTACTTGAGGGTGCAGCACATATTAGGCTCCCAATAAACACTGAATGAATGAATAAGTGGGATGTGTATAATTTTCTGGAGAACCTGGATAGAATAAGAATAGAAAAGAGATCTAAAAAGATTTTTAAAGCATACTAATAGTTTTTAAAACAAGATACAAACTAGTGTTAGAGTGTGCCTCTGTCTGTTTTTCTTTAAAAAAGATAATACATATACTATTATTTAGGGCACTAATCTTCTATAACAGAAAGACCTCAAAATACAGTGGCTCAACTAAACTACAAACTTAATTCCTCTAAAGTAACATCCAGATATAAGCAGTCTGGGACTGATAAGGTAGCCATCCTTGACATGATACCACCCATCTCTGGACTCAAAGCAATTGTTCTACTCTCTCCATCCTCCAATTAGTGGAAAACAGGGAAAGAGCTGGGGGGAAATAAGTTCATCCCTTTGAAAGATGTACCTAGAAAAGGCACATTTTATCTTTTACTCACATCCCACTGACATATAGTCACATGGACAAACCTAGTCCCAAGGAAGGATGGAAATACAGTCATTAGCTAGGTGTTCCCAGCTAAATTTGAGAGTCTATTATTACAGGAAGAAAGGAGAATGGGTACTGATATACAATTGGCAGTTTCTCACATAGAAAAATATATTTATATATGAACAGAATGTTTCTGGAAGAAGAATAATTTCTGGGATGGTGAAATGGAATCCCAGAAGCTAGGTTAGAAACAAGCTTACTTGTTTGGTAAACAATTTTACATGATTTGGAATAATTACCATATATGTATATTTCTGTAGCAGCTTGAAAACTTTATTCTCACTATACTTAGATGTGTGATAAAAATATAGCTTTTTTGTTTTCTGTAAGTATCATAAGTTCTTTGTCCAATGAGTAGTAGGAAAAGGGATAAATTTTTAATTTTTGAATTACAGTATCTGTATTAGTCAGACCAGGCTGCCATAACAAAATACCATAGATGAGGAGGCTTAAAGAACATAAATTTGTTTCCTCACAGTTCTGGAGTCTGGAAGTCCTAGATCAGAGTTCCAACATGATCAGGGTTTTGTGAGAGCTCTTTGTGGCTTGCCGGTGGTCATCTCTCTGTGTTCTCACATGGCAGAGAGAGGGAGGCACTAAGTGTACTGATGTCATTATGAGGATCCCCCCTTCATAACCTCATCTAAACCCAATTACCTCCCAAATGTCCCATCTGCAAACATAAGCACATTGATGGTTAGGGCTTCAACAAATGAATTTTGGTGGGGGACACAATTCAGTCCATAACAATGTTTTTATTTCTCCTACTTTAAATAATCTGCTTCATAACTCAGTCTGTTTTGTTTTGTTTAAATGGCTAGTCTTTCAAGTTGCCCTCACCCCAGAATTTTCCCTAAATGGCATCAAGCTGTATGAATGAAGAGGTTCATGTGCCCTTGTGGCATTGAGGAAAGTGGGAGGTCTGCACGTGTACTGTAGACGTGCACTGCCCCTGAGGTGTGGTTGGTAAGAACCCATCTCTGGACCCTTTGCTGTCTGTTCCTGAGTCTACAGCTATGGAGAGGGAGGATTAGAATTGTGAATCATACCACATTTTGGCCCATCCATACTGTTCCACCCATTTACTCTGTTAGGGCTGCCCCATGTGGAGCAGGGCCTCCCTGCAGACCAGTGGACACCCAGCTGACCAGAGGAATGGAGCAAAAACCCCTCTGCTCTCAACACCCACTCGCCAGAATAAATGTCCCTGTGCCCTCAAATGATCTAACACATCTCCTCTCCAGGATTTCAGCCTGGAGAGGGGAGGTCAGGACAAATGTATCTCGTGGCTCTCTTGATATCTACTTCTCACAGTCTCCTGGGGACTGAATAGGCAGATTCAGGCTTTCCTCTTTCTTCAAATCCCTCTTCCACTCTAGAATAGTAAGCCTCATGGTATAGCCATCATCATTAGAGGCAGTATCATTTCAAAGCTGGGAGGAACCTCTATGATCAGAGTCCATCAGATCTGGTTCTTGATATTCATGGAGACTAAGAACTTGGAAAACTCTTTTTTCTTTCTCAGCCAAACCTAGATTTCAAACCATTCTAAGAATTCTTCCTGGCAGAAAAAAGTTGTACCACTCTATTTTGTTTTTACATGTTATTTAAAATGTGCAAAATTACATAATAGCAAAGAAAATAATAAAATGTATGCATCAACCAGGTTCAGAAATTATCAACATTTTTGATGTTGTTTAATCTGTAACTCACCTTTTTCTAATGAATTATTTTAAAACAAATTCTACATATCATATCATATCATTTTTTTCTTTCCCTTTACATTCTTTCCATAAGTCCAAATTCCACCAACCCCCCAAAAATAGTAGTTAGGTGTTTTAGGCTAACTAGGAAAAAATGTTTGCACATGGAAATGCACAAGAAAAAACTTTCCTGGCAAATTAGAGAATTGCCAAATTAAAAGACACATGGTTTATATTGTTAAGTGCTTTACATTAAAAATATGTTTCATTTCATTTTTAATAGTAAGCCCTATTTTATAATTATCTTCTCACTTTGGTTTAATAACTTTCACTTAAAAGGCTTTCATGTTAAAACTTAATCCTTTCAGTGACCAATTTATAACTGACTCACAGTTAAAGTATTTGAAATTTAACTTTTCCTATTGGATTTTCTCATTTGAAAGTATGCATGTTATGACATTAAGTAAAGTCAGAATGGAAATTATATGTGTACTGTGAGTATAATTATGGTTTTTTTAAAGTAGATATATGGGGGAAGAGAGTGTAAACTAGAAAGCAAAGGGGTGATGTGATTACATTTCTAGAACTGAACCAGAATTTTTCTCCCATTGAAGTATCCAGATATTCTATAATGTAGTTATAGCACTTCTATAGAAGAACATTATTTTTAAAATACAAAAAAATATATATTCTAAGGATTTTCTTTATATAAATTCCTAATCTCTTGTTTTTCATTTTATCTGGTGTCTCACCAATTTACAAATTATTTCCAATGTTTACCCAGTTACACTGTGTATACCAAGAGCTCCAGATGGCTTCTTACAACAAAGTTAAAGCAATCTTGTTTCTATTAAACACACTCCATGAAAATTTTCAAAAGATAAATGATGCAAATGCATTTTGACAGGGCGACCAAACACTAGAATACTTAAATCTCTCATTTGCTCTTTGGGGTATGTGGGAAGGCTCTGCAACATTATTTAAATGTTGACAAAATTCTGTTGAGTATACAAAGGGGATTGAACAGGGAGTTAGGGAGACTGAGTTCTAATCTCTGGTCTGCTTTAAACTGCTCTGCAATTTGATGGTTTTCTAACCTATCTGATCCTCAGTCATCATCTGTAAAACCTGAAGATTACCAGCCTCTCTCACATCACAGTGCTGGTAGGCAGACAAAGTTAGAGTACATTAATGTTACTTTAACTTAAATGGTTGTGAATCACAATCCAAAGGCAACTGAAATTATATTTGTGGCAAGTGTCTGATTAGCATCAGTATTAAACAGGCCTAATTTAATTCTACAAGCTTAATGCAAATCAGAGTTTGAGAGGAAAAAAACAAGTTTAGCAAGAAAGCAATAAAAAGAAGAAAATAAGTTGGAAAATACCACAGAGTACTCAAAAGAAAGGCATGGAATTTTCAGAAACATTATCTTTAATTAACCAAAAAGTTCTACATTAATTACTATTAGTAAATTATGTTTCCCCAGATGTCTGGTCCTTTACTAAATGGTTGCCCCTAATGGTGGTTTCAATTGGTGTGCTCTGCTATCTTCTTCCAGCAATACATGCAACATAGCCTTTTGGTTCATGGATAACAGTCCTGCTTGCAAACCCCTTTGGCCTATTTCAGGTGCTCAGATCAAGTTTGTGGAACACAATTGAATTAATTACACAAGTCTTTGACTGTTACTTAGCATACAGGCTTGTGCAAAGGAAGCTACCCATTTTCAATAGGGGCCAGGAGTCCAACAGAATTGCCGCCGCTTCTTGTAGAGTTATTTAAATGCCTAATGCATTTTAAATGATCCATAAGTTATAAGGCAAGAAATTTACAAGTAATGTATTCATATAAAAGAAAAAATAACACTGTAAAAATTTTTTTTCTTTGACTTCTAGGAATCAAAAATCTCTCAAGGTGAGTATAACTCATGCACTTATGATATAAAAATATCTTATTTCCCTAATTCTTAGATACCTTAGAAAGAACTTAAAGGTAAAGATATTACACATCTAAAAAGAGTATTTTTGCATTGCCTTTGTACTCCATTAAGCAACTTGAATTATTTTGTCAGCCAGCTAATATTTTAACCACCTGTGGCTTCCTTGGTGTTTATCCAAATATTTGTTTTTTCACGTAATGTTCACTCCATGGCCATGGTAGCTTTTAAACATTAAGTTCTTCTACCTTTGGACTTCAGGGCATTAATAGATGATAGGTATTTCTGCTGTGTTTTCTATGAGGGGAAAAATATTCCACAGTGGTTGGCATGTATAATTATAATAAAAAACTAGCATTTACTGAGCCCTTATCATGTGCCAAGAACTGACTTTTACAAGTATTATTTCACTTAATCCTCACAGCAAAGAAAGGAAATTGAGGCTTAGAGGAGTTAGGGAAATTACCCAAGGCCATAGACCCAGTTAGTAAGTTAGCCAGAATTGAAATGCAGATCTGACTTAAGCACCTGGCTCCTAGCACTCACCATGCTGTTAATTCAAGAGCAGTTCACTAAATCTTGCAGAAAATGCAGTTTTAAGAATATACAGAGAATCCTAAAGATGCTAC
Organism: Mesoplodon bidens; assembly: GCF_964165515.1. Lineage (NCBI taxonomy): Eukaryota > Metazoa > Chordata > Mammalia > Artiodactyla > Ziphiidae > Mesoplodon > Mesoplodon bidens. Next base: position 181,007,472 of record NC_138176.1, on the reverse strand, counting down.
CGAAAAACTACTAGAGCTAATCAATGAATTTGGTAAAGTAGCAGGATACAAAATTAATGTACAGAAATCTCTGGCATTCCTGTACACTAATGATGAAAAATCTGAAAATGAAATCAAGAAAACACTCCCATTTACCATTGCAACAAAAAGAATAAAATATCTAGGAATAAACCTACCTAAGGAGACAAAAGACCTGTATGCAGAAAATTATAAGACACTGATGAAAGAAATTAAAGATGATACAAATAGATGGAGAGATATACCATGCTCCTGGATTGGAAGAATCAATATTGTGAAAATGACTCTACTACCCAAAGCAATCTACAGATTCAATGCAATCCCTATCAAACTACCACTGGCATTTTTCACAGAACTAGAACAAAAAATTTCAAAATTTGTTTGGAAAAACAAAAGACCCCGAATAGCCAAAGCAATCTTGAGAACAAAAAACGGAGCTGGAGGAATCAGGCTCCCTGACTTCAGACTATACTACAAAGCTACAGTAATTAAGACAGTCTGGTACTGGCATAAAAACAGAAAGATAGATCAGTGGATCAGGATAGAAAGCCCAGAGATAAACCCACGTACATATGGCCAACTTATCTTTGATAAAGGAGGCAGGAATGTACAGTGGAGAAAGGACAGCCTCTTCAATAAGTGGTGCTGGGAAAACTGGACAGGGACATGTAAAAGTTTGAGATTAGATCATTCCCTAACACCATACACAAAAATAAGCTCAAAATGGATTAAAGACTTAAATGTAAGGCCAGAAACTATCAAACTCTTAGAGGAAAACATAGGTAGAACACTCTATGACATAAATCACAGCAAGATCCTTTTTGACCCACCTCCTAGAGAAATGGAAATAAAAACAAAGATAAACAAATGGGACCTAATGAAACTTCAAAGCTTTTGCACAGCAAAGGAAACCATAAACAAGACCAAAAGACAACCCTCAGAATGGGAGAAAATATTTGCAAATGAAGCAACTGACAAAGGATTAATCTCCAAAATTTATAAACAGCTCATGCAGCTCAACAGCAAAAAAACAAACAACCCAATCCAAAAATGGGCAGAAGACTTAAATAGGCATTTCTCCAAAGAAGATATACAGACTGCCAACAAACACATGAAAGAATGCTCAACATCATTAATCATTAGAGAAATGCAAATCAAAACTACAATGAGATATCATCTCACACCAGTCAGAATGGCCATCATCAAGAAATCTAGAAACAATAAATGCTGGAGAGGGTGTGGAGAAAAGGGAACACTCTTGCACTGCTGGTGGGAATGTGAATTGGTACAGCCACTATGGAGAACAGTATGGAGGTTCCTTTAAAAACTAAAAATAGAACTACCATATGACCCAGCAATCCCACTACTAGGCATATACCCTGAGAAAATCATAATTCAAAAAGAGACATGTACCAAAATGTTCATTGCAGCTCTATTCACAATAGCCCGGAGCTGGAAACAACATAAGTGTCCATCATCGGATGAATGGATAAAGATGTGGCACATATATACAATGGAATATTACTCAGCCATAAAAAGAAATGAAACTGAGCTATTTGTAATGAGGTGGATAGACCTAGAGTCTGTCATACAGAGTGAAGTAAGTCAGAAAGAGAAAGACAAATACCGTATGCTAACACATATATACGGAATTTTAAAAAAAAAATGTCATGAAGAACCTAGGGGTAAAACGGGAATAAAGACACAGACCTACTTGAGAATGGACTTGTGGATATGGGGAGGGGGAAGTGTAAGCTGTGACAAAGCGAAAGAGAGGCATGGACATATATACACTACCAAACGTAAGGTAGATAGCTAGTGGGAAGCAGCCGCAGAGCACAGGGAGATCAGCTCGGTGCTTTGTGACCGCCTGGAGGGGTGGGATGGGGAGGGTCCGAGGGAGGGAGATGCATGAGGGAAGGGATGTGGGAACAGATGTATATGTATGACTGATTCACTTTGTTATAAAGCAGAAACTAATAAAAAAATAATAATTACGAAAAAAAAAGAATATAATATATACTAAGAAAGACTTGAATAGTATAGCCTTTCCTATTCTTCTATATATAATCATTATTTTACCTGTGCCTAGAGCTATAACAAAAGAAGGAAGAGGAGGAGGAGGAGGAGAGAAAAGAGGGGAGGGCTGGGGGAGGGAATAATTTTTTTATTTTTCTCCACTGGAAAATAAAAGTTAAATTCCAAAAATGGATCATTTGGATCATATTAGTTGGTTCTTAAACAATTATCTCTCAACTCCAAATCCATTCTTCTTTTCTGTATTTTGTAAAGCTGGGACTGAGACTCTGAAAATTGCATTTCTTTCTTGTCAGCTAATTCCTGCTAAAGTCTGCCAAAGGGAGAATTAGAAAGAAATTAGAAAGCAGAAGGAGGTCTAATACATGTAATGTGGATAAGAGCAGAAGTTGCTGGAATATGAAAGATGCAACAGATAAATTCATTAAACACAAAACATGGCTCTTTAACAATATTAACAAAATTTCCGAATCTCTGACATAATTGATCAAGAAAAAAGAGAGAGAGAGTGAATGTCAAATCTTTATGTAGCATACCTTAAACTAACATAATATTGTATGTCAACTATATTTCAATTAAAGAGAGAGACACAGAGAGCAAAAAGATATGAATTTAAAAAAGAACACATAACCAAAGTTAAAACAGAGATTAAAATAATAATAATGAAGATTTCTGACTCTGGGCATGACAGACCAGGTGATTTAGCTCTTAATCAACAAAAACTCTAATGTCAGTGGAAAATGGACAAAGGGAAGATGTGAGATCATCAGAATTTATGATAGAAAACTTCAAACATACACAGAATAGAAGAATAGTATGGGACCTAGACTTCTGAGCAGTGGGTAGCGCTACAGTTTCTCATATTTCTGAAGCAGCACAATAATGTTACTTCTGGGAATATATAAAGAAAGTGGGAACTGGAACGAATTGCTGTTGTCAGGATAAAAGGCTACAGCAAAGCTGCCATGAACAGCCAGCTAACAAGAAGGAGCAAGCAAAATTATAAAATATCAAAAATATATCATTCACAGTGATAGTGAAAGCATGTGACATTTGTGTACAATAGTGTACAAACTTTCTGAATACAATATGGCAATATGAATCAAGAACCATAAAATTATTCACACCATTTGACGTGGTAATCCATACTTTGCTGTTTATCTAAAGACAGGATTCAGACATGTGCCCCAAAATTTATGTTCATGGTGGTTCAAAACAGTATTAAAACTTAACTACATGAACAAACATGTCCTATGCAGATAGGGTCCTCCTTTTCACCAGAGTTACATGAATACTTGTGTAAGTAAATTACATTTACATAGAATGTCTTTAGCCTAAGTTTTAATTAAGAAATCCAAGAACACTAAAATTCCCTGCCCCCTCCCAAAATCAGTCAAATAAAATGGTATCACAATGGTCATTGCAAATGCAAGATGATAAAAATAGTTCCAGGGATTGGTCCAGCAGTTTGTATTTCACAAAATATCCATTTTAAGCAGCCTAATAAAGCATAATTAAGAGAAGGTGATAACTGATCAGAATAGCCATCGTTAAAAAGTCCACAAACAATAAATGCTAGAGAGGATGTGGAGAAAAGGGAACCCTCCTACACTGTTGGTGGGAATGTAAATTGGTACAGCCACTATGGAGAACAGTATGGAGGTTCCCTAAGAAAATAAAAATAGAACTACCATATATGATCCAGCAATCCCACTCCCGGGCATATATCTGGAAAAGGCAAAAACTCTAAATCAAAAATATACATGCACCCCAATGTTCACTGCAGCACAATTTACAAAAGCTAAGACATAGAAGCAACCTAAATACCCAACAACAAATGAATGGATCAGGAAGATGTGGTATATGTACACAACAGAACATTACTCACCCATAAAAAAGAATGAAATAATGCCATTTGCAACAACATGGATGGACTTAGAGATTATCATTCTAAGTGAAGTAAGTCAGACAGAGAAAGACAAATATCATATGATATCACTTATATGTGGAATCTAAAATATGCTACAAATGGACTTATTTACAAAACAGAAACAGACTCACAGTCACAGAAAACAAACTTAGAGTCACCAAAGAGGAAAGGGGGGTATAAATTAGGAGTTTGGGATTAGCAGATACATACCACTGTACCTACAACAGATGAACAACAAGGTCCTATTGTATGGCACAGGGTACTATATTCAATATCTTGTAATAACCTATAATGAAAAAGAATATATATATATACACACATATATATGTGTGTGTGTAACTGAATCACTTTGCTGTATACCAGAAACTAACACAACATTGTAAATTAACTATACTTCAATTAAAAAACTAAAAATTTAAATGAATAAATAAAAACAATGGGAAATATTCAAGTAGTTTCTCCTAGTAAACAGGATCATGACTTAATATTGTTCTGCTTTATATTTTTCTGTACTTAATAATAATCTATTACGTTTTCTTTTTTATTGTACTAAAATGCACATAACATAAAATTTACCATCTTAACCATTAAAAAAAATAATTAGGAAGGTGAAATTGGAAAAGCAGCAAGAAAAGAAAACTCATAGTCACATAATCAACCATAGATCTTAGACTAAAGATCTAAGAATTAAATAAATACAGGGAAAATAGAGAAACTAAATAATTAAACTTGACCAAGGAGTCTGCCTAAATCACCTCCTCCAGGAAGCCTTCTCAGACAACTTGTAATTTGAGGTAGTGACCTTGTCAGTTCCCATTGCCCTTGTGCTTTCCCCTAATTCTTCATGCTTACAGTGCTCATAAGGTGATGGTTTATTTATTTCTCTTAACCCCCATCCGATGGTGTGACCCTGATTGAACACTGTGTCTTTATTTCTGTGCTACCAATACCTGCCCAAAGAAGAATTTGAAAAATGTTGACTGAATGAACTGGGGATAGATAAAGTAGGGAGAGAGGATATTTTTTCATGAAAAGAGGACTGATTTACAGAAATGATAACAAATTTTAGGGATAAATTCATATTTCTTTTAATAAAAAATATGAATTGCTAGGTTTCTCGGTTTATGAACAAGATAAGGCCTGTGCTGAGTTTCTTCCACTTGCTTCTCCAAATCCACACTATGCCCTTCTCCACCCTCATCTGTGTCACACGAGACTGACGTGCGTGAACTGCAGCAGCTGAATTGCTTGTCCTCTAGATTCCAGGGGATTCTGTCAATAGAAAGCCCTGGTGGCAGATCGGGGTTGGTAAGAGAATGAGGTGAGGATATTAGTTTCCCAGGCTCCCTGCCTGCTGGTCACCATGAATGGGCTGTATCTCTCTGTAGAAGGCTTTAGCCCTGGTCAGGCAGTCCTCTCCCTATAGCTGCCCTCTCTCATTCCTGGTATCTGCTCCCTCTTCTTGCTCCTTGAAGCCTAGGAGAAGTACCATCCCCCCATTTTGCTAAACCAGGGATAGTTTGCTTTTCTAAACTCTCCCCACACCTTTGTAAGCAGTCCTCTTCTCAATTGCCTACTTTGAGGTGTCTGCTGATTCTTGCCAGGACCATGACTATTCAAAGGCCTTAGTTCACAATTCTCCACAAGATCTCAAAAAAGGGACAAACTTTATGGTTGACATTAAGATCGTCTAATGAGTTTGAGGACTTTTTTAAATCCAAAGATATAATAATAAATATCAAGAGGATTTTTTGAGGCAGTGTTAATCAGCAGAGGAGTTTTACTGTGGGCAATAGTTAATCCATCTGGGAATTACTAATATAAACTATAGTTAGAAAATAGCAGAAAACAATCTATCAGTTATAATCCAGGAAAATCATCATTATTACCAAGATACCATTATAAAAATGATGCAATTTAATCTTGAAATTTTGAAGAATAATTAAATATTAAGAATCACTATACAATAAGTTCTCCATTATGCTATCCATTTTTATATCTTATACTCTCAGTGCTTAGAAACAGTACCTTGTACATAGAAACTGAGAAAGCATTTATTGGATGAATGAATCAGAAACAACACTGAAAACAAAACAGGAAATGTCACCTTACACTTGCATAAAGGGGAAAATTCCACACTGGAAATATTGAGGCATTCTGGTAATTGCCTAACAATAAAAACATAATGGACCTGAAAGTGGACCCTGAAAATAGTAAATACTCATGAACAAAAAATGAAAATGATCGACTGGATTTGTACAATGACAATAGATGCCATTTGTTAGACATCTATACCCTGTTAAGTACTTCATGTATGTTAGCTTCAATTGTCACATTACTGCCCAGTGGAGGTGGTCAAGGAAGCCTTCTAGGAGGTAAAATTTGTGTTGACTCAGAAAGGTGGAGCAGGAATCATCCATGAAGATGAAAGTACAAAGAATGTTCTAGGTAGAATACCATCATACACAAAATCACAGAGACAAAGAGAGCAGGATGCATTTCAGGAACTTCATATATTTCAGTAATGAAGAAAGGATGAAGACTGGAGACAAAGTGGGATTTTATCATGAGGACCACAGGGAGCCATTAGTTCTACATAGCAATGTCATTATCTAATATTTGTTTTAGGCTTGTGTATGGAGCAGCAGTGAAAAGATGATTGTTATAAAGATTAAATAAATAGTAAAGGTAACTAATCAGTGTACTATAAAGCACTGTCCAGACACTAGTTATTTTTCTCAGGTGGTTGCTATAGTACTTTCTGCCCTCTGCCCAACTGTACCAGCGTACTTTCTCAATCTCACCTATGGCTCTGTGCCCCATTAGCTGTTCAGTCTGTCAGGCAGTCACCCAATGGCTTGCAGACCTACCACAATCTCCTGAAGCTGTGTATCCTTTATCTGACATGTTGCTCTACAAGACTCACTGGGATGAGAGTGCCACCTCGTGTTGCATCGCTGACTGTTCAAAATCCCCAACAGGCTTTCTTTTCACTTGAACTACTGAGGATGAGGCTACTGAAGCTTCCTCCCAGGAGTAATTTGGAAAAGAAAATTGCTAACAAATAGTTTCCCAAAAATAACAGAAAAAGAGCCCAAGACCTTTTCAATACAGTAATAGTGCTAATGCCTGAATTTAGTAGATTGGTCCCTACATGCTGGAAAATGCTTAACCTATGTCCTTTGAACTCTTGCTATATTTGTTTTTTAAAGATTTATGGGTTTTTTAAAAAAAATTATGTTTTAAAATACAGCTGAAATTATGATCTGAGAGCTGAAATAGGTTAAGTAGAAACCTACCCTGCTCTCTCTCACAGAGGCACATACTCAATAATAAGTTCTGAGAGGGATTCCAAGAGGTTGTTTGAAAGTACATTCCTTGATGTCCACAAAAGAGGCTACAAGCCTTTGCAGGCAGACCAACTATTTAAACTATTTTAAAAGAATTATTAGATAAAAAATTTTTCTTAAATTCCTGGAGAATGACCATGGCTAGATTCTTTTTGTGTCCTCCTCCCTACAGTTCTCCACAGGTACTTTTGCTTTACTTTTCTCCTCTTCTGGAGAAATGAGCTCCCATTTTTTTCTCATATTTGTTGAAAAATGAGCTCCCAACATCTGGGAGCTTATTGCTATTTTCTTAATCAAAGTATAAACCAATATACTGTCACTGTACACACATGATAAACATGTAATGCAAATTGACATTCTGTCCAAGAAAATAAAGCCTATCTTTACTGAGCATTTTCTATATATTAACTCATTTAATCCTCACAAAAATCTACTAATGTAAGTATTATTTTTCCCATTTTAAGATTGAAAACTGAAGCTCAGAGAGGATTATACAAGTTTCCACATCGGGAAGTGGTATAATTTCAAATCCAGGTCTCTCTGATTCTAAACTCCTATGTCCATAATCATTATGCTTTATTGCCTCTAACCATAAAACTCCATAATTATAAGGATATACTAGTGCTGACTACCTCTTAAGTACAACCCAAGATAAACAAATTATGTGTAAATGTCAAAACTAATATAAATTTGGAAGTAAGATGATCATTCAAAACTTACCACAGGACTCCCCTGGTGACGCAGTGATTAAGAATCTGCCTGCCAATGCAGAGGACACGGGTTCGAGCCCTGGTCTGGGAAGATCCCACATGCCACGGAGTAACTAAGCCCACAAGCCACAACTACCGAGCCTGCGCTCTAGAGCCTGTGCTCTGCAACAAGAGAAGCCACCGCAATGAGATGCCGGCACACTGCAACGAAGAGCGGCCCCCGCTAGCCAAAACTAGAGAAAGCCCGTGCGCAGCAAAGAAGACCCAACACAGCCAAAATTAAATTAATTAATTAAAAAAAAACTTACCACAAAGTTTCAGTATCAGGACTATGTGGTATTGGCATAAAGCTAAACATATAAATTAATGTAATAGAATTGAGAGTCCAGAAATGAAGCCACACAGCCATGATCAACAGATTTTAGGCAAGGGTGCCAAGACCACTAATAGGGAAAGAACAATATTATAAACAAATAGTACTGGGACAAATGAATAGCTTCATACAAAACAATGAGGTTGGACCCTTACCTCACACTAAACACAAAAACTAACTCAAAATATATCAAAGACCTAAATGTGAGAGCAAAAACTGTTAAACTTTTAAAAGAAAATAGGCATAATCGTTTTTGTGCTTTTTTTTTAAACATCTTTATTAGAGTATAATTGCTTTACAATGGTGTGTTAGTTTCTGCTTTATAACAAAGTGAATCAGTTATACATATACATATGTCCCCATATCTCTTCCTTCTTGCATCTCCCTCCCTCCCACCCTCCCTATCCCACCCCTCTAGGTGGTCACAAACCACCTAGCTGATCTCCCTGTGCTATGCGGCTGCTTCCCACTAGCTATCTATTTTACGTTTGGTAGTGTATATATGTCCAAAAACATAGGCATAATCTTCATGACCTTGGATTAGGCCATGGTTTCTTCAATACGACACTAAAAGCACAAGCAACAAAAGAAAAAATAGATAAATTGGACTTTATCAAATTAAAAACATTTGTGCTCCAATGGACACCCTTAAGAAAGTAAAAAGTCAACCCACAGAATGAGATAAAATTTTGTAACTCGTATATCTGAGTTGTACTAAAATATAAAAGGAACTATTACAACTTAATAGTAAAAAGATAAATAACCCAATTCTAAAAGAAGCAAAGGATCCAAATAGATGGTTCTCCAAAAAAGATATACAAATGGTCAATAAGCATATGAAAAGCTGCTTAATATCATTAGCCAATTGAATTCAGTTATTAGTTCTAATAGTTTTTTGGTGGAGACTTTAAGGTTTTCTATGTATAGTATCATGTCATCTTAATTTTTCAAATTCTTGATTGCAGCACTGGTAGTATCTACTTTGATGACCCAGTTCTGCAATATGGATTTGGGTGTAGTTCCTGGAAATTCAGATAAAATCTCTTTTTCAGCACTAGCAATGTATCTCTAAGTAAGCCATTAATATCCTATAGGATAATTCCCTTTTTACATAGTGTGTATTCTTTTGCCTCAAACTGAACCCTGACTAATATACTACCTAATTTACCTTCAAAATCAAACCGGACAAGGACAATACAAGAATGGAAAGTTGTATTAGGATGCCATTTATAAGTATAGATGCAAAATCCTAAATAGAAAATTAACAAATCAAATTCAGCACTGAAGAGCTAGAGCTAGACCTAGAGGTGACCAAGTAGGGTTTATTCCAGGAATTCCAGAATGGTTCAAGCTTAGAAAACCAATTGGTTTGATTTACCACATTAATAGATTAAAAGAATAACATGACTATTTCCATTGAGGAAAAACTGCATTGAAAAAGTCAATATGCATTCATGATTTTTTTTAAATAGCAAACAAACAATAGAAGAAAATGGGCTTAACTGAAGGTAATTTAATAAAAAACCTTCCATAAACATCATACTTCATGACCAAAAACCTAGAAATATTCTCTTTAGGGTCACAATACACAGATGCCCACTAAAGCCCCTGCTTTTCAATAATGTACCAGAGCTCTCAGATAATGAAATCAGAAAAGAAAAATAAATAAGAATTATAAAAATTGTGAAGAAAGGATTTCATCAATATTCTTCTTTACTCTCATTGTGAAGCAACAAGCCTATTACCCTTCAAAAATAGAATAAATAATCTCTGCAACATCCAACCACCTTTTTTCCTTCTTTGTCAAGTGGAATGAATTGTGGCCAGTTAACTCTTTCCACCTTCAGTTCAATTAAACTTTACTTTTCCCCCTGGTATAACCATTTATTTTAGATATTAAGACCTCTAAACCATTAAAAATTAGTGTTCTGAAGACAAGATGCAAAAAATGTGTAAGTAGGGCATTAGGTATCTTTTTGTGAACCATCACTTATAGTCATTGATTCTCAGACCCATGCATTCTGTCTCTGGGAAAAACTGTACCACGTATTTTTTGCTGGTTTCAAGCATACAATACATTATGCAAAACAACATCCTGACCTCTCAAGATATTGCATTCCCACCTAGCACCATAAATTAGGCTTCAGTAGTAATTTCTAACAACCTATAAGGCAGGGGGTAAGGAATAAACTGTAAACTGTAAAATCAATTCCTTGGAGGCAATGTTGTGTGGGGTAAAATGACAGTAAATAAGATAGTCAGAAACTCCACGCAATCAGGGTGCTACCAAAATCATGGCAGAGAGAAATACAATCTATATCCTTTCTAGCTACCTGCTCTCCACCTACTCTATTCCAGTTTATGGTATATTGCAGGAAGACCCCAAGTGGAGGGCTCTCGGGATTCCTACCTCCTGGTATTCATGCTGTTGTATAATCCTCTCCTCTTGAGTGTGGGCAGAATCTGTGACTTGGTTCTAGCCAGTAGATTATGGCAAAGGTAATGGATTGGCACTCCTGTGACTACATTACATTATATGGCAAAAGATATCATTTTTATGATTACATCATGTTATAAAAGTCTCTATCTTAACACACTGGAGCAATGGACTCTCCTTGCAGGTAGGACTGGCTACATAATTTGTAGGGTCCAGTGCAAAAGCAAAATGTGAGACCCCTTGTTCAAAAATTACTAAGGATTTCAAAACAGCTACAGAAGAGCATTAAAGCAAGTGTGGGCTTTCTAAGCACAGGGCCTTATGTGACAGCATAGAACACATGCCCAAAAAAGCCAGTTTTGTTTGTGGATTTGATGAAGTAATTGGCCATGTTCATGAAGACTACATGCCAAGGAAATGTGGATAGCCTCCAGACAATAGACAGCAAAAAGCCAGGGCCTTCAGTCATACAGCCAACAACCTGAATAAGCTTAGAATTGGATTCTTCCCCAGTCAAGCCTCCAAATAAAAATGTAGTCTGGCCAACACCTTGATTGCAGCCTTGTGAGATGCTGAGTAAAGGACTCAGCTAAGCCGTGTGTAAAATTCTGACCTATGGAAACTGAAATAATAACTATGTTGTTATAAGCTGCTAATTTTGTGATAATTTTTATGTGGCAATAAAAAACTAATGGATTTATCACATAAAAGTTTGAGAATAAGTGCTGCTATTGGCAAGTTAGGCATTCAGCAATGGTAACCAAATCAGCCTTCAGAAGTAAACATTAATGTTGCTACATCCATGCATAACCTCTATTCCTGAAGGACTGGGTCCATTAGAAGAGGTCTATACATGTATTTTTCTTCTCAGACCTCCTTGTCTCTAAGATTCCTATCTTCCTCCTTCCAGGTCCATTAGCCAATGATGTTGAATGAGTATAGATTCATTACCCAGGCCACACCTTCCATGAAGTCTGGAGATTTACCTGAAATACTCAACATTCCACCCATTAGGAGGAATTCCTTCTTATGTTCCTTTAGTGTCAACTTTGAGTGGAGTTGTAAGGCAGTAGCAGTTTACTTCCACTTGGTGCCAGAAAATCTTGTAGACTAATCTGTTAACCAGAGTCAAATATTTAGGTATTAAGAAACTCCCCACAAGAACTTAAATGAGATTGAGGGGGAAATGACAGTGTGGCAGATAGCTGGCTCAGAATGTGAGTTATCTGCTTGTGCAACTTACTTGTGTCTTGGATATTCTCAGGCTTGGTTTCTTTTATATCAGTTCCATTTAACAATAGAATACTGCTGGACATGACCAACTGTTGGGTTACTTTGATTTGATAATACATGGTTCATAATGGGAAGCTCTGATCAAGTAGTCACTTTGTCTTATGATCAAGGATTTACTATTTACCTTTATGGTAATCATGCCAATTTGCCTCTATTGATTAAGTGCTTCTAATTAACTTTTGCTAACCTAGAATCTTTTCATCCTCACTGAAATGAAGGGAGTATAAAAGATGCTGGCATTCTCCTGTCTAATGTATTTCTCAAGGATTTGGTAAAGAAATTGCCTTCTGGACCCACTTTAGGAATATAGTTATGAGTGAGGAGAGTAAGATGCGTATAACAAATTAATCCAACATTTCTACTTCCCAAATCTTTAATTCTTTTTTCTTTTGTTCTTTATGGTATGTCAATTTATTTTAATATGAACTATTGTCTAGATTTAAGTCAACCAAAACAGAAAACAATTAAAACCACTCCCAGATATTTAAGCTAGTGAGTTAGAAATCAAATTTCTGAATAGGGTACCCTTATGGGTAAATTGTTAAATCTTAAATTATATTTTTCCTTTTTATTGGTCTAGCATGCTCAGATTCCATTATCATATGTACTGGTCAGATTTCTTTTAGCTAATTTTCAATCTATGCCCTAAGTTAAAAATTTGAGAATGTCATTTCTTTTTTTTTAAACTCTTTAGCATATTTAGAAACAACACTCCCAGCCCACTCCTGGTGCTCATCTATAACAGTCAGCATTTTTAGTTGGAAACTAAAAATAACCAAGTTCAACTGATTTAAGCAAAATAGGAAACTGTTAAAAGGATTTGCAGTAGCTCATAGAATCATTAGGAAGCCTAGACAATTAGAGATAGGGCTTTGCACCAAAAACAATGCCAAAAATCACACCATACAACTGGTTTAATGAGAACCCCACTGTGATTTCACCAAACAACAGTTGTTGAAGCCTACATAGTAAACAGAGCTATCTTTGTATACTAAATGCCACCCAAAAGCATGGGTGCCACTACTGCTATAAAATTTAATCTTGTGCAATGACCTACACAGTGATCCAGAGTTCCTCTCACCTGATTCATTAACTCCCAATTCCAAGTACCCAGGCAAGATCATGTGTCCATACCCTAGGTGCAAGGGAAGCTGAGATAGCAAGTATTTGACATTTTCAGTGTTTATAGTGGAAAGTAGGCTCTGCCTCCCACCATATTAACAAAATAGGAAGTTCCCAAAGCATAGGAGGGTATGAGTACCAAATGTCAACTATGATTGAAATTACACATATTATATGTGTATTACACATACACAAATTCTGCCTCTAGAACTCCTAAAGAAATTCTCACGCACATACAAGACAGGAACAAGGATGTTTTCTGAAGCATTGTATGTAATAACAAAAAAGTGTGTGGGGGGACACAAATGCCATTGGTAGAGGATTAGATAAATAGGTTGTGATATGTTAAAATATTATGTCATTTTTTTAAAAATTCAGGTATTGAAAAACTACCGTGTCAGATACAATACTAAGCACTATGGACGGAGATTGGGGTGGGATGGGGAGAGGTTTACAAATATGAATTTCAAAAAGACTACTTATGAGATGCTCCCAATGGAGTGGGAGTATAGACACATCAGTATATCACTGGTACCTATGTAATGTATCAAAGGATCAAATGGATCATGCTGTGATGATGCAGTTAGAAGAATCTGCATTAGTAGGAGAGGCATCACAGAGGAATAAGATACATATATAAGTTAGGCCTTAAAATATGTACAAGAGTATATGATGTAAAGGAGGAGAGTTCCATTCCAGGCAGTACAAATTTTACTTGTAAAGTCACTAAAGTTTGTTTTTCTGAAAAGTGCTTTTAAAGTATTTGACATTGTTCAGGAGATCTAAATAGACATTTCTCCAAAGAAGACATACAGATGGCCAACAAGCACATGAAAAGATGCTAAATATTGCTAATTATTAGAGAAATGCAAATCAAAGTTACAATGAGGTATCACTTCACACCAGTCAGAATGGCCATCATCAAAAAGTCTATTAGTTAAATAAATGCTGGAGAGGGTGTGGAGAAAAAAGAACCCTCCTACACTGTTGGTAGGAATGTAAATTGGTATGAGCCATTATGGAAAACAGTATGGAGCTTCCTTTAAAAACTAAAAATAGAGTTAACATATGATCTAACAATCCCACTCCTAGGCATGTATCCAGACAAAACTCAATCCAAAAAGATACATGCACTCCAATGTTCATAGTAGCACTATTTACAGTAGCCAAGACATGGAAGCAACCTAAATGTCCATCAATGATCCAACAATCCCACTTTTGGGTGTATATTGAAAAGAAATGAAAACAGAATATTGAAGTGATGCCTGCACTCCCATGTTCATTGTAGCATTACTCACAATAGCCAAAATATGGAAACAAGCTAAGTGTCCATCAATGAATAAATGGATAAAGAAAATGTAACATATATAGAATATATGCATTGTTTATACATATATATATATATATATACACACACACACACACACAATGGAATACTATTCAGCCATGAGAAAGGAAATCTCTCCACTTGTGATAACATAGATAGAACTTAAAGGCCTTATATTAAGTGAAATAAGCTAGACAAAGACAGACAAATAACTGCATGCCATCACTCATGTGGATCATGTGGAATCTTTTTTTAAAAAAAGTCAAATTCATAGAAACAGAAAGTAGAAAAGTGGTTGCCAGGAGCTGGGGGATGGGGCAAATGAGGAGAGGTTGTTAAAAAGGTACAGAATTTCAGCTATAAGACGAGTAAAGCTTGAGGATCTAATGTAAAACATGTTGACTATATAGTTGATAACACTGGATTGTATAACTGAAATTTGCTAAGGGAGTAGAACTGAAATATTCTAAAAAAAAAATTAAAAATAAATCTGTGTGGTGAGGGCTAGATTAATTAACTAAAAGGGGGGAATCCTTTCACAATGTATATGTATATCAATTCATCACAATATACAATTTAGATATCTTACAATTTTATTTGTCAATTATACTCCAATAAAGCTGAATTTTTTAAATGGTAATAAAGTTGAGTTATTTTTCCACCTTAAGCAATAAAAACTTTTGAAAATGTTGCCATCTAGTGGTGTCAAACAAAAAAATAATTAATAACTAGTAAATCGGAGATCATCTCGGTGCTTTGTGACCTCCTGGAGGGGTGGGATAGGGAGGGTGGGAGGGAGACGCAAAAGGGAGGGGATATGGGAACATATGTATATGTATAACTGATTAAATTTGTTATAAAGCAAAAAAATAAAATATATTAAAAATAATAAATAACTAGTAAATCGTTCAACCACGTTTCCTAGGAAAACTTTCCTTAGCAGTTTTCAAATAAGCAAATGCTACTCTTGTGCCTCTGCTTTAAGAAGTACTCTGGACTTAGGCTATTGGACTTTAAAATTTGGCTTCATCATTTACCAGCTGAATGATAAATGCCACAGGCAAGATGTTTAATTTCTCTGTAAAATGCACATAATGGTAGTGCCTACCTCCCAGAATTAAGAAAAATTAATAAGAAAATCCATATAAACTTGTTTAGCACTGTGTTTGGCTCATAGTATGCACCCAGTAAGTAGTCATTATTATATTACTTGATGGGGAAAGAGTTGCAAACTATTTGGGTTGTCAGTGAGAATGAAGTTTGAGTGATACAGCACTTAAAACTATGGCACTTTATATTGTCAAATCTGGTTAGAGTATTATACTTCTTTCCTGAAGCAGTAGAAACATTGGTATATGGTTGCTATCTAGATGGCAGGTGTTAATGACTGGTATTCTCTAATTTTAAAAGGTCCCTGGTGCTTCCCTGGTGGCTCAGTGGTTAAGAATCTGCTTGCCAATGGAGGAGACAGGGGTTCGAGCCCTGGTCCGGAAAGATCCCACATACAACAGAGTAGCTAAGCTTGTGAACCACAACTACTGAGTCCACGTGCCACAACTACTGAAGCCCGCACGCATAGAGCCCATGCTCCACAACAAGAGAAGCCACCGCGAGGAGAAGCCCGTGCACCGCAATGAACAGTAGCCCCTGCTCGTCACAACTAGAGAAAAACCGCGCAGCAACAAAGACCCAATGCTGCCAAAAATAAATAAATAAAATAAATAAATTTTTTTAAAAAAGAAGAAAAGGTCCCTGAATCTGACCATAATTGTGATTTACTGTCAAAATATTTATAAAGTATAATTTATCCCTGATTTGGTCTGTTGGCTATTTTGTTTTAAATGTAAATCTTTCTAGGAGAGCACAAATGGAAGTGAAAGAAAGGCAGCTTCACTAGTTGGTTAAAAAAATCGAGGCTCGGGCTTCCCTGGTGGCGCAGTGATTAAGAGTCTGCCTGCCGATGAAGGGGACACGGGTTCGTTCCCCGGTCCGGGAAGATCCCACATGCCACGGAGTGGCTGGGCCCGTGAGCCATGGCCGCTGAGCCTACGCGTCCAGAGCCTGTGCTCCGCAACAGGAGAGGCCACAACAGTGAGAGGCCCATGTACCACAAAAAAATAAAAATAAAAAATAAAAAAATATCGAGGCTCATATAAGATGCAATCATCTCTAAAACTGCCTGTCATGAAGGAACTGGTCCTCTCTTTATTATATCCTTTGAGCTATAGTATTGCAATGACTTATTTTATTCTTCAAGACAGTCCTTACAGCTTATTTTAACTTGATTTCACCTATCCAGTGATGCATAAATAGTGTGATTTTTAAAATATATTTGACTAAAATGTCCCCTGAGATCTCCAAGGATATGATGACAAAATAGTTAGATCACACCACAATTGAGAATTTACAGGTATGCAACCAACAATATTCATAGTATTAGTTAGTGGACTGGAGTCAATCTGAGAGGTAAAAATCATGCCACAAGACTCTGTCATGAACACTTCTTTCTCAGTATTTTTATCAAAAACCTAATGAATAAAGCATGATTTGTTTAAGTTGCAGAAAACTCTGGGTGGATAGATGTGGCAGGCAGCCTCTAAGGTGACCTCAATTATTCCTGCCTCCTGGTAGTCACACCTTTGTGGGATCCCCTGCCCTTGTGTGCAAACTGGTCCTAATAACTCACTTCTAATGAATATAATACAGCAAAAGTGATGGGAGTTGCTTCTGAAATTAGGTTATGAAGAGATTATGGCCTCCATTTTGCATGCTTTTTTCTTCCTCTCTCTTGCTAACTCGCTGTGATAGAATCCAGCTGCCCTATGGAGAGGCCTCCCTGACAAGGAACTGAGATAGACCTCTGGCCAACAGCCCTGGAGGAACTGAATTCTGCCAAAAACCACACGAGTGAGCTCAGAAACAGATCTTCTCTTAGTTGAGGTTTCACATGCGACTGCACCCCAGACACCTTCATTACAGCCTGTTAAGGGACTTCCAGGCAGAGGTAACCAGATGAACCATGCCCTGGATTCTTGACCCACAGAAACTCTGAGATAATATTGTTTTGTATTTTAAGCCATTAAATTGTGGGAATAATTTTTTATACAGCAATAGATAACCAATTCAGTTGATCAGGGGTCAGCAAACTACAGCCTACAGGCCAAATCTAGTCTGACACCTGCCATTGTATGGCCCTTGGGCTAAGAATGGTCTTTACATTTAGAAGAGTTTGTTTTTTTGTTTGTTTGTTAGTGAAAGAAAAAGAATGATATGTAACAAAGACCCATGGCCCACAAAGCCTAAAATATTCACTAGGTTTTTCAGAAAAAGCTTGCCAACAGTAAATAATATGATCCATAGCAGAATCAAGATTCAAAATGATTACCTTAACTCACTAAAATAAAGAAGTGAAGGTAATGAGATAAAATTTAGCAGTCATTAATAAAAAGTTCTGCCCTTAAATTCAAAAACTCAATCTCAGAAATATAGGATAGTGATCATGTGAATAGAATTAGAATATTTTAGTGGATCCCGGTCTCACAAAAAGCTAAAATATGGTGTGGATACTTTAAGTTAATATATTCCAAGATTGCATTAACATAAATATAAATCTAGTTCACAGAGAAATATAACCTCAAGACTACTCAACTCAACACACGTGGTGTATTTTAACATGGATAATTTTTAAATTGATTAGAGACAGTGGAGAAGGCATTTGTATTTATTTTGGTGGAAAAGCCTTTTAAATTTACTTTCTTAAATAATTGCAAGATTTTTTTAAATCAACATGATAGGTGGAACTACTAGTATTCAAATTTATGTATTTTATCTGTATTAATCTCTCTCCATATTTTTTTTACTTGAAACTTCCTTTGATGCTTATTTGTAGTTTATGCTGAATAACATGTTTATAATTTTCATGGGTGTCTTTCCCTTCCTCTTACATACCTGTGTTTGACTATGGAGGTGGGAGATGTTTGGCGTATTTAAGAGTACTATGTCCTATATATGTTTTATAACCTCTTAAAATTGGTCTATCACTATCTATGTTTTCATATCCTGTATACATCTGTGCCCACAAATGTATCCCAGAGCTTTGAGGTAAGGGTCACTGCAGAATAAAATGCACCTAGAAACAAACAAAAAGCAGATCATTCATTTAAAACTAGCTCTAAATTCACATTTATACTCGTCATGAATGAGAAACATAGAGACTAACCAAATATGTTTCAACTTACTTGAATTCAGTTTTGAAGACTGACTGGAGATATGACGTACCCAGAGACACAATTAGCTCCACTCATCCCTTTTTTACAGTAAAATCTAATCTCTCCTGGCTTTTCTACTGGTGTAGTTTATTTTAACATCATAGTCCACGATTCCTTGTTTCCTGTTATTCCTGAGAAATTGCTCTGAACTGATAAGGAGTCACTGACTCAGATCCAATGGCTTCTTCAGCTTCCATACCAGCCAGTGGTAGGACAATCAAGGAGGACTGGAGATAAGAAGAGCCTTTGATGCCGAACCCTGGAAAGCAGAATGTGGAGGCACTAAGAGAGTTCCTCTTTATTTTTTATTTTATTTTATTTTATTTTTGGCTGCTTTGGGTCTTTGTTGCTGCAAGCAGTCTTTTCTCTAGTTGTGGTGAGCGGGGGCTACTCTTCATTGTGGTGTGCGGGCTTCTCATTGCGGTGGCTTCTCTTGTTGTGGAGCAGGGCTCTAGCCTCGTGGGCTTCAGTAGTTGTGGCTCGTGGCCTCTAGAGCACAGGCTCAGTAGTTGTGGTGCACGGGCTTAGTTGCTCTGCGGCATGTGGGATCTTCCCAGACCAGGGCTCAAACCAGTGTCCCCTGCACTGGCAGGAGGATTCTTAACCACTGAGCTACCAGGGAAGACTGAGGATTCCTCCTGAGAAGAGTATTTCTCCCTCAGAATGAGTGAAAAGTGACTGCCATTTTCATATTCTAGAGGGAGGTGCAGACTTTCACTAAGCTGACTCAATGATGAAAAGACAGAGATTAAAAGAAAGAAAACACAGAAGAGAGAATTGTAGTGATAACACTTCTGCTTATACTGAATCATTATTTGAACAAAATTTTACTTAAATACTTAAGGTTAAAATTTAAATATCAAACATATATTTGGGTAATGCTCACAGTTGACTCTATTTTGTTCTACAAGTCCATTACTGGTAGCCTTCCACAATAAACTTCACTTAATATTTAAGTCATAGATCATGATAATCTATAAAAACCTTTAACTGCTAAGGAGGTAGATGGAAATCATTATGTTAAGCCTCTTAATAATGAGTGTCTCCATAAAAAATTTATTTCTTATAAATTTTAACTTGACTATGAGAAACTAGGAGATGCAAAAAAAATTCTTTTAAGTTGTTTCAATAACTTGGGAAAAAGAAAGGGAAAATCAAGAATGAAGTAAACCAGCAAAATGACTTGCTTGTTAAAAAGGAAATTACAAGCATATATAACCAGACTTTCTATTTGTATATTAGTTACCAAGTAATTTACCAGAGATTATTCAAAGTCTTTAGTATGGTTTAGAAGGTGACTTTCAATGCTCAATATGCTTTCACTTGTCTGAGAATTGGAAAGTCACATGTCCAGAAAATACTCTTTTTGGTATGTGATATATAGTTATGTGGCTATTGCACCTTTATTTTGTTTTTTGTTTCTTTTAATATTTATTTATTTATCTATCTATTTATTTATTTATTTGGCTGCTCCAGGCCTTAGTTGCAGCACGTGGGATCTTCATGGCCCCATGCAGGATCTTTAGTTGCGGCATATTAGCTCTTAGTTGTGGCATGTGGGATCTAGTGGGAGTGTGGACTCTTAACCCCTGGACCACCAGGGAAGTCCCTGCACCTTTATTTTGAATTACAATTTTCTCTGTTACCATGTATTGGCCTTAACAGATTCATGGGTCAATTAGAAATGAAAATGACTCTAAAATTAGTACTGCTTAATATACATTTTATCATTTAATTATTATTAAATATGCTATTATTTGTATTACTAATATCATTATTATAATATTTTATATTTATATAATGCAGAACTTTTTCTCCTGATTTTTATTAAGTAAACAAACAAAATGGCAGTAGAAAAAAATGTATATTATTGGCATGTCCCTCTAGCACAGTCACTGTTTCTTTTCCCTTGTTCCCTTATTATTGTGCCCATATTCATCTATATTTTAAATTGTTGCTTTTGTGATAGACAAAATGTTACATTTTAACTTTTTATTTAAAATTATAGCAAAACAGTTTTTCTCCCTGCTGCATGGATTCATAATGATCTTCTTAATGTGGTGATGTTCAAAGACTTCGTAAAATGAAATAGGGTGTCACTTGTGGAACTCCAGGTGATTAGTCCACAAGGTGCCACTTACCTTGGTAAATTCTTCACTATCCCCTCATTTTACAGACTGGGACACCTAATTTGTTCCCTGTCCCAGAATTGATTGAGTATGGGGCCTCATTCATTCTAACAAACCTTAAAGAGACTGATATATGATGAAACTAGAATAGCCATTTATTAATTTACAATGAGAAGTAAAGAAGTAAAGATGCTAGCCTACCTTCCTGTGTTTGCTTTGACCTGCCTATCACATTCTATCCGTCTAGGCAAACTCCATGAGATGTCTAATGATAGGGAAGTAGCCTGATTAGAATGGACTACAGACAAAAAAAGAATCCCTGACTAATTTGAATGCCTGTCCCCATAACTGCTTTAAGTACTTCTAAGCAAGATAATAATGTCCTAATCAGTGCTGAATGGGCACGCACCTGTTTTGTCTTCAAGACCTCTCTTTTCTTTGTTGTTGTTTCCATTGCTGAACAACCTTATCCTCAGTTGGCACATTCTTTCATTAAATGCGCCAGTAAGTTCATTCAGGTTACAATTATATACTTTGGACTTGAAAGCCATTCTCCTTCTGCTCTGATCTATTATGCTTTGATTTTACTGCCTACCTCTTGCAAACAAATTATTTTTCTTAAATGTTAGTTATTGAGAAACACCTATCATTCCCATATATCCCAAATATCTCTTATAAATGGCAACATAGTATTCCATTGAGTTCCTGCACCATAATTTATTTAAGCAATTCTCTATCAATGGCCATTTTGTATTTTTCCCTTCCCCACCCTATGAAATCATAATGCACATCCTTTTTTCTTCTTTGGCATTTTTCACAAGAATAAATTCCTAGGAGAATTAGAGAATCAAAGGGAGAACACATTGCATACCTTTTTACATTTATTGCCTAATAACTTCACAAAATGGTTTGAGCAATTTATACTGATACCAGGAAAATATAACAATTTCAAAATAATCTCACCATTTTTATTTCTCTGAAATTAAACATAGGAATAAAATTATAATATGTTGCTATTCCAAATCGCATTTTAATTACTACTGAAACTGGCCATTTTTCATGTCTCATTATTAATCTTTTCTTGTCAACTGTGTCAAATTATACTTTTTGTTCTTTTTTTGAGAATTTGGTATTTAGCTTATCACTTTGTATAAAGTTTATATGACATATTGTTTCTGTCAATATAGAGTCTAATATTTTCCCAATTATTATTTTAATTTAAGATGGCCAGATATACTCTTCTGAGTTTTATAAACCTCTTCAAATTGTGTTCAGCCCATTTAATGTATTTTGATATTTACTTTTTTGATAAAATCTTCCTCATTCACTTCCCTATTGTTTCAAAATACCTCATTTGTCATATGTTAAAATAAATGATTATATATAGCTAGTTTTGCTTTTCAACATTGCTTACAAGATTTATCAACCATCTTTAATAATGAATAAATCCCAGGAGCCTCACATTTCACCCTGCACTACATAGAGTTGCCCATGAAAGAAACAGCTCAATTGCAAATCAATGCCAAAAATCAAAACTTTTTCCTTTGTGAATTTTGATTGAGGCTCATATTAAAAACTCCTGTCTGTTTTCCTTATTCATTATGTTTTAATATTTATGACTTGTCTCTCACAATTGAAGTAGCATGGGCCTCAATTTCAGTTGTTCCAAAGAATCACTGCCTATCTTTTTGAAGAGCTCTCCACAAGACCTCCAAAGTGATTTACTTAGATTGGGTCTTCCTGGGTTTCTTTTTCTGAGTACATATCATATCATAATATATTATTATATCACATTATAGTATATATTACATTACGTTTCCAGTCACTTAAATTCTTTTGCATTTTGATTTGCAACTCAGTAGTCTAAGTGTGTCCTAATAGTTACACATATTGAAATACATTAAAGATAATATTCTTCAAAGTATGGTAAATTCTCTCTGTTACTTACATCAGCTATCAAACTCTACAGATAGAAAAATGAAGGGAAGGAGGGAAGAAGAGAGGGAGCAAGAGAGAATGAGAATAGAATTTACAATTATAGTCATATAACTTTTTACAGCATATAAATGGGAACATTCCTTTATTATTTGTAAATGACTGCAGTTTTCACTTCCAAGATGCAAGGCTCTCTACCATTCTTGATAATAAATACTGTGCTAGGTTCTGATCACACTTAGACATTCTGTGATGTAAGGTATGACTATATATCTTCCAACCTTTGTATTCCCAAGTTCTAAAAACAGGAATGTACAGATTTAGATATATACTGCCAAAGGCAACAAAGAGAGCCTTTCAACTATGTAAAGACAAGTCCTCTCCTGTTAGTCTAGTCATGTCTGTTTCACTAAAACTCTAATGTGTATCTCTAGATTGTCACAATGTACATCAGTAACATAGTACTTGTATGGGGGAAACAAAATGAAAAAATAAAAATTTAGAACAGAAGACCCTGTATTAACAGCTTTGAAATAATCAAGGCATTTTGGAGTGAGAACAACTAGAATTATAAGAGGGAAATATTGTTACAATTTCTCACTCTGTAATATGAGTAAAAATGAGGGGTGTGGTAATAGGGATGGGGTGGAGAAAAAAGTGGAATGTTATGATACTTACACTATTCCTGGATAAGCCCCATGACTATGTTTAAATGATCACTGGTATTCATCCAATGTAGTCAGATCACTTTGGAGGACAATGATATTTAAGTCTTTACCACCCTCAACAAACATACTTGAGGGTGGAATTTCACACTTAGAGATTAACAGCAAAGTTTTCTAGTTAGACACTTAGTCCAATAGATGGCTTTGTTTGCAACAAAAAGTATTATTTACCATGTGAACATGGAACGAACAGAAAGTATTAAAAGTTATAGATTGTCACAGTTGATTTTAATATTTTGGGTTTAACATGAACCCTAAAGTGGAAACCTAACTGGAAAAAAAACTTCTTTTACGGGCTTCCCTGGTGGCACATTGGTTGAGAGTCCACCTGCCGATGCAGGGAACACGGGTTCATGCCCCAGTTCGGGAAGATCCCACATGCCCAGGAGCGGCTGGGCCCATGAGCCATGGCCACTGAGCCTGTGTGTCCGGAGCCTGTGCTCCACAATGGGAGAGGCCACAACAGTGAGAGGCCCGCATACTGAAAAAAAACAAAAAACAAAAACTTTTTTTTAAAAAAGGAATCTGTCAAAAAATATATATGTATATAATACGAGCTTTGGTAAAGACATATAACTTAATTCTCACAAAAATATGGTTTTCCCCTAAACATCCTATAGAAAGTAACTGATTTTTCAAAAATCTATTCATGTTTTGAAAATATAAAATCCTAATAGTCATGCCATAAAATTATCTGAAAAAGATACTTTCTGCTTCTTTAAATATATATGACCTTCGGTTAAAGAAAACAGAAAATTCAGCCTTTAGATCTTATGCACTATTGAATTTTTCCATTAATGCTTCATCATACCCCTTTCTACTTGTTCTAATTTCAAGTTGAAGGTTGAGGTAGAAGGCAGAGAGTAGAAGTTGCATAAACTGTTGCCAACCGAATCTCCTTTTTAAGGTGATTTCAACAGTAAGTCCTTATTCCCAACCACCTAAGATCTAAACTATATCTCAGGATCCTAGAGCTTCCATAATCTGGACCTAACTTTCCTGCTTTTTTCCCAATAACCCTGAGTATTATGCTTCTTTTCTGGTTGGGCCTATTAAACTCATTCATTCAATAAATATTTGTTTAGTGTTTACCATGTACCCCAAACCACAATGTAGTGGTGGCATAGGCTCCAGAACCAGACAGATAAGTTAAAACACAGGTTAAAATACCACTTACGGGCTTCCCTGGTGGCGCAGTGGTTGAGAGTCCGCCTGCCGATGCAGGGGACACAGGTTCGTGCTCCGGTCCGGGAAGATCCCACATGCCGCGGAGCGGCTGGGCCCGTGAGCCATGGCCGCTGAGCCTGCGCGTCCGGAGCCTGTGCTCCACAACGGGAGAGGCCACAACAGTGAGAGGCCCGCGTACCTCAAAAAAAAAAAAAAAAATACCACTTACTGTGAGGTTTCTTACTGTGTGAGGTTCCTTAACCTCCATTTGCCTCTATTTCCTTATCTGTCAAAAAGGGGTAATATAGTATCATAATTTTAAAGATTAAAGGAAATAATACATATCAAGTGCATAGAACAGTTCCTGACACATAGTAAGCCCTCAACAAACATTATGTGTTATTAGGTAGTGTATAGTGTTTAAGGAAAACAAAAATTAAAACAAAATTTTCTAAGTGTTATTCTCGGGGAAGTACAGGGTGTTATGGGGGGGGGGAAGGCAACTGCATTGACAGGAAAGGTTTCTCAGGGAAGTGACATTGAAGCTGAGTCCTGAAATATAAGTTGGAGTCAGCTTGGCAATAGAAGAAAGCAGTAGTCTAAGCAAGAAGAACTATATGTGAAAAGGCCCAGGAATGCATTAACATGGTACTTGGGTGAAATTAAATGAAATTCAGTAGAGCTGAGGAATGAGAGATGAGGTCAGAGAAATGAGGAAGGATCCAGGTCACAGATTCTTTGAGTTTCAGCTCCATACCAAGAGTAATAAAAGGAATTTGGGGATTTTAAGAAGAAAGGCAATCTGACCCAATTTGGGCATCAAAATAGGTAGCAGCAGAGTGGAGAATAAATTGGAGAGGAAAAGAACAGGATAGTCTCTTGTGTCTTACTGTCATGACATGCTCTATCATCTTTCATAGACCATATAAACACCATAGTCTTTGGAAAGCCTTTCTTCACTTCTTGAACTCTCACTGATCATTTTCTTCCTTCTAAACTCCGGTAGCACTTTTTTTTACTGTGACAATGCACCTTTAATCCATAACCTCACTACAAGGCTATTATCTGAGGGGAGGAAGGCAAAGGGGAGGATTAGTCATCTGTCTTTTCGAGCACAGCTCCAAGAAAGACTCACAAGCTCTTCAGGTCTTGCAGCTTAGATTCCTAGAAAGCAGATTCTGAGATTGAGTTTAGTGTACAGTGAGTACTCATGGGACTAAGGAGTACCCATGGAGTTGACACCTGTGGAAGGGAGAAGAGGAAGCGGGAGAGGGGAGAGGAAGAAGCGAGTAAAGCTCCACCCAACCCCATTGGAAGCTTTGGAGCTAGAATGGTCTTTCAGATGGCAAAGCCTATACTTAATCCACTATTGGATATAGGACTTCTCATGTGGGTCTCTGGAACTGAAGCAATCTCTGAAAGTGCTGAAACCTGATGGCTTCAGTAGCTGAGGCAATCTCTGTAGGTGCTGAAACCTGATGGCTATCTGTAGATAGCCCCTTCAGTAGCTGAGGCATCAGGCCTTCATTGAAGGGATCCAGGTGGTGTATCACAATGTCACCACACTGGGATAAGATAGCCTGGTCTGCTTATCCAAGAAACTTGACCAAAAATCTTCATCAGACTTCCATACATAGTTGCCTAATTGTACCTCCTTGTAGCTATGACCTCCTTCCCAGAAGAAGGATGAGTTTTCAGTGTAGACAGATAAGTGGAGAGGAAGACTGTGGAAGAGAAGAAAAAGACAAAGAAGAAGCTAGAACATTAGGGGGAACATGTCCAGGCATATATGTTAGCTAGGTATATGCTGTCAGAGGGCTATTATCATCATCTAACTAGAGACACACAATGCTGTGAATTCCTGGAGCACTTAGACACTGAACTTTACTTGAGTGTAGCATTCCCAAAGGACATTGAACACTTTTACCTGATGCTCTCATTCTTGAGGATATATATAAATATAAAATATTTAGCCTATTAAATGGTGCGCTTGAAACAGGGAGCAGATAATAACTGTGAATTTACAATTGACTGCATGATCTATTTTGCATCTGTGGCTCAAATCCAAAAGAGTAAAGGGAATGTACTTCACTCTTAAAAGATTTCTGCCCTTTAGAATTCCATAGACGAAATCTCTATGGCAATCTCTCAACCCTCTTTATTCCTTTGCTGGGGCCCTGGTACTCTTTAAAGAGAAGAATGAGAAACCCCAATTCTGCCAGGATCTATTGCAACTCCAAAGCTGCGCCGGTATGAGGTTGTCCACCCCCAAGGCTTTAGACCAACTCAGAAGGAGCATGAAATCTAATCCAAATTCAAGGGAGCATTATTAGGGAAATGGTCTTTTGTATACACTTGGAGGAATTTAAGCATTTGGTGATACTCTTTAGCCATTAGAATACTCTGGTGTTTTATTTTGTTTTGATTCTCCATGATCTAGATATGTCAAAAAATATGGCCTTATATGATTGCCTGGGTTTTGTGGCCCTAGGACCACTATACCATCTTCACCTCTGAGGAAACTCCAGTAAATGTATCTCTGAGACATTTGGGTTTGAATGTCTATGCTGGATTGTGTGAATTAACTAATTCTGAAAACTACATTACTCAAAATTCTTTTCTCCCTGTGTTACTAGGTTAGAGTTGACCAAAAGAGGAATTGCATGAGATTTAAAAGGCAAAAGTGAAGCAGAGGCCATCGTTGTCAGAAAGTCATTGTTGTCAGACATGGTGACAACAGACACAGAATATTAGCAAGTCCCACCTTATCCTCCCCTGTATTTGGTTCATCCTCACAGCTGCTGGCCCTGCTGGCCAACAGTGACCCCAGGCTCTCCACCAGGTATTTGGCTGTGGACTCACAGAGGCAGTAGCTACATGAAGGCAATAACTTCCCAGAGGCAGCAATTTCCATAGATCCCACCTCAAGTTTCCCCTTCACTGCTGCACTTTGTCAGCCTGAAGTACTTGGCTTCTTGCTTTTCCCTGCAAACTTCAACTTGTCTACCAGGCACATATTTAGAAGGTTCTGATTGGTGATGATTTCTCTGGGTCTCTGACTCCCCTCTTCCAAAATTTCGTTTCCACAGCTCCTTTCACTTTTAATAAATCCCTTATTCCCTCAAATTTATAGTGATTCTATTATCCTGAAAGAACCCTGAATGATACCCTTTCTAGCAATGTAAGTTTGAGGAAAGAGAGATGTCAGTGATGTACAAATAGTAATTACCTTTCAAGAGTGGAAGATCCTCTTCACCTCAGTCTCAATCACACCCTAACATCCGTCTCCTCCTCTCATCATAAAGAGAGGCCTCCATCATCTCCATGGAGGAATCCCTGCCTTAAGGGTGCCTCAGGCTGAGATGAATTCTGCCTGTTCTTAACTTTCTAGAGAAAGTTATCTGTGACAATAATTAATTATGCAATATATGAAACTGATTCGCTCACTGTAAACACTGTCTTTAAGGTGTGAATACACTTATCGAGAGGGCATAAAATTGCTCCATAACCTGATGTTCTTAACAAAGAACAGCACAAATGAAAAGAGAGCTAAGCATATGTCAGGTGCTGTGTGTCATATTCTTCTGGGAAGTCAAACTTCATATCATGTATATATCAGGTACATATAAGGCAAAAGAAATCTATGAATCTATTGATGGACAAGGTTAATCATGTCTGAGACTCTTTGCTCAAAGGTTGACATGGCCCTAGAACCACAGCTAGAAGAGAAAGATTTTATCAGAGGGCAGCGAGAGGCAGACAGCATCCGAGGGATCTCCAGAATGACTGGAAGCAGCCTTGAAGAATCAAGGTGTTGTTTTTACAAAAGTGAGTCAAAGACAAATGTTGACCTGGCTAGATGCTGGGGTCCATTCAAGACCCTAAACATGACCCATAAGTATATATGGTAATCCTCTTTTCTGACAAAATGTTCTGATGCGTAACACTGCTTATAAGATTTGCATTTAGAATCAAAGCAGGCTCAAAATACTCTAGGAAAAATTACACCTGATCCTCAGAGCTCATTAAAAAACTGTTACCATGGTTCATCATAACCCTTCCCCTTCATACAGATTTAGTATAATTCTTAGTGCTTCCACCAAGATGGGGCACAAAGTATCCTTTACATTAATCACATTCTGCTTCAGAGCCTGGGGCCTTGCTAATTAAGGAGGTGTTTCAAATCCATAAACTACCTGACAATTTAGAGTGATACCATGTATTGCAATTATCGTGTTTCTAGAGTATAATGTCTGAATTCATCCCTCTCCTACTCGTTATCCACAGATGAAGATGAAAAAGAATGATCCACCAGATACAGAAAGAAAGAAAAGTTCCATGGCTACATATCAAATAAGCAATGTGACTAGGTCACTCATCTCATAACAGAGAAGTTGGCCTTTAACAGTTTTCATATCCTTTCTTTAACAAATATGGGTTTTATGCCCACTGCTTTCCTTTAGGCCTAGCATCACCATAACATTTGCTGCAAGTCAATTCCTGGAAGAAATCCAAAATACCCCAAATGAGTTATGGACATCTCCTGACACAAGAGAGATGGTTTTAATATCCACCATTACCCAGTCACTACAGCATGTGAATCTTCAGTTTCTACAGCCAGCATTGTCCAGACCTAACATGTGGGTTGGCAACTGCTATGTTTATGACAACCCTGGTCAAATCCTCTGGTCCACTTCCCACTGTCCATCTGCCTCAAAGAAATTCACCATGCCTTGCATTATAAGACAAATTGTACGGTCATCCATCCTCTATTTCACCATCATAACCATAACACTTTTCACCTCCTTTCTTCAGATCAGTCCTCACCTTTTACTCCAATTCCAAACTTTAGTAAAGAGCCCAATACAATAACCAGGACTTATCCAGAAAACTACTCTGTATCCTTAGAAGCTTCTCTTGAGCTCTCACTTTATTCCCTTTCTTTAATTGAAATTTGTCCCCTGAAGATACCCCTTCCTCTAAGACCCTCTCCAGTACATGTTTGTTGGCAGATATAAGAGAGAGTTCTTGTCTAATGGCTTCTATTTTCTTCGTAAAGTAGGAGATGAGATCATCAAAAAGATGATCTTCTAAAAGATCAAGGAACAATTGGAGGGGTCAGAGATTGAACCAATTCATCAGGAAGTCCTATTGGCTCTGACTTCAAAATCTATCTTAAATCCAATTCCTTCCAGTTACCTCCACCACTAACATGGCAGTCTAAGCCAGCATTGTATCTTGCTGAACCAACCAAATCAGCATTCTGACTGGTTTCCCTATATCTTTTTGGTCTCCTCCACATAAGCAAGTAGGATGATCTTTCAAAACACAAATCATTGTACTCTCTGGCTTAATACACTTCAATGGCAACCCATCTTTCTTTGGTTATAGACAGAAATTCTTACCATAGCCCTCCTTTGCTTCCTTGGACGTTACCTGCTTCTTAGACTCATCTGGCAAAATGTTTTTCATAGCTTTCTGACACAGTGGTAACAATAGCCTTCTTTCAACTACTTGAAGCCATGATAATTCCTTTTACCACAGGGACCAAGATTGGATGTACTTCATCCTTCCTTTACCTGGTTAATTCCTCTTTTCCCTTAAGATCTCAGATCAGCCATAATTTCCCAGGGAAGCACTTTTATACTCTCTTATAGTGTTATGTACTTCATCCTCATAGCACTAAACATAGTTATAGCTTTCCATTAATTATAGTTATATTATTATATTTATATTTGTTTAAATGGGATAGTTATATTATTATGTTATATCTAGCATTAATTTCCATTATGTAATGTTTGGGTTAATGTATGATGTCTTTCTCCCACTTAGCTTGTAAGCTTAATAACAATAGGGACCATGTCTGTTTTTGTTCACTATTGTATCCTCAAGCTCTGGCCTGCTGCTTAATACAAATATGGTAGGTGCTCAATGAGTTTCTGTTAAATAAATGAAAGCTTAAACTGACACTCTTGAACACTAAGGGAGGCAATACAAAGAGAAGACTCTGTGGCTCTTCTCATAACAGATGTGTGCCACCTATTACTCCTATTGCTACTTTCTAACCTACACAAGAACAAGCTTCCTGACCCATAAAATGGGGGTCTTCCACTTCCAGGTTTTCCATCCCTGCAACCCAAATTCATTTTCACTAATCCCTGTGCACATGTCCCTAGAACTTCACTCAGAACCCAATTCCTTTGCAACTTATCCCAACTGCCAGAGACAAGGAGCCAAAATACACAGTAGGGAATGATCTGGACTTTGCCATTATTATAGCTAGTCCTGGTACTTTGTCTGGTATATAGTAGAGGAAAACACAAATGAACAACCACTGATGTGAATCCCTCATGTAAGGTCCACTGATTTGGGTTGAGGCATTACTCTATGATCAAAAACGGGGGGTATGGTCCCTACAGAAATGGGGATTGAGTCCTTACAGAAAAATTAAAGTGAAGCAGTTTGGAGTGGGAATGATTATTAGAACACTCTTTTGAGAGCAGGCCAAGAATCAAAAAGAAGAAACCAAACATCAAAGTCTAGTTCAAAGGACAGGAGCAGAACTATAAATTGGGAATGGAGCCACAGTCAAAGGCCAGATGGACTATGGAATGAATGACTGCACATCAGGAACCTGGGAGGTGTCTACACAATAATTATAGTGAACAGATCACAGCAGGCAAATGCCCGGGGCCATAAGGCACAGAGATGGAATAGAACCTCCTACTAAAGAAAATTGACTCCTTCAAAGGCAATCCTTGGAAAGTCTTCCCTTCCTTGAAAGGCCAAGCCTGGGTGTTTGTGTAGTAGTCAGAAGGAAAATCACCCCACAATCAGTTTCCTACCAAATCAGTTTCTCTACCAAAATACCAAGGACGTTTTTCACAGAACTAGAACAAGTAATTCTAAAATTTGTACAGAACCACAAAAGACCTCCAGATGGCCAAAACAATCTTGAGAAAGAACAAAGCTGGAGGTAATCATGCACCCTGATTTCAAACCATACAACAAAGCCACAGTAATCAAAACAGTATGATACTGGCACAAAAACAGACACATAGATGAATAGAGAGGCCAGAAATAAACCCACAGTTATATGGGTGATTAATCTATGACAAAGGAAGCAAGAATATGCAATGGGGAATAGACAGCCTCTTCAGTAAGTGGTGTTGGGAAAACTGCACAGCTACATGCAAAATAATCAAACTGGACTACTTTCTCACATCATATAGAAAAATAAATTCAAAACAAATTAAAGTCTTAAATTTAAGACCAGAAACCATAAAACTCCTAAAGGAAAACATAGGCATTACATTCTCTGACATGAGTTTTAGGAATACATATTTTTTTAATTTGTTTCCTCAGGCAAGGGACACAAAACAAATGGCACTACATCAAACTAAAACACTTTTGCACAGCAAAGGAAAATATCAACAAAATGAAAAGGTCACCTACTGAATGGGAGAAGATATTTGCAAACAGCGCTATCTAGTAAGGAGTTAATATCCATGATATAAAAGAACTCATTCAACTCAACATCAAAAAAAAAAACAATTTGATTAAAAAATAAGCAGAGGACCTGATAGTCATTTTTCTGAAGAAGACAAACAGTTGGCCAACAGACATGTGAAAAAATGCTAAACAGTACTAATCATTAGGGAAATGCAAATCAAACCACAATAAGATACCACCTCACACCTGTCAGAATGGGTATTATCAAAAAGACAACAAATAACAAGTGCTGGCATGGATGTTGAAAAAAAGGAACCCTTGTATGCTGTTGGTGGGAATGTAAATTGGTACATTCACTATGGAAAACAGCATGTAGTTTCCTCAAAAAATTAAAACTAGAACTATCATACAATACAGCAATTCTGTTCCTGGGTATTTTTTGAAGAAAACAAAAATACTAATTCAAAAAGATATATGCATCCCTATGTTCATTGCATTATTTTCAATAGCCAAGATATGGAAGCAATCTAAGTGCCCACTGATAGATGAATGGATAAAGAAGATGTGGTATCTATATACAATGGAATATTACTCAGACATTAAAAAATGAATTATGCCATTTTCAACAAGATGGATGGACCTGGAGGGTATTTTGCTTAGTGGAATAAGTCAGTCAAATAAAGGCAAATATGGTATGTTATCGCTTATATGTGGAATCTAAAAAACAAAATAAATGGACAAATAACCAAAAAGAAACAGTCATAGATACAGAGGACAACCAGAGGGGCTGAGGGGATGAGTGAAATAAATGAGGGAGATTGAATGGTACAAACTTCCACTTATAAAATAAATGAGTGATGGGGATGAAATGGGCAGTGTAGGGAATATAGTCAATAATAATACAATATTTTTGTATGGTGACAGATGGTAACTAGGCTTATCATGGTGATCATGTTGTAATGTATAGAAATACTGAATCACTATGTGTGCATCAGGAGCTAACACAGTGGTGTGGGTCAGTTATACTTCACAAAGCAAACAAACAAATAAACAAGCTCAGAAAAATCGATTAGATTTATGGTTACAAGGGGCAGAGGGGGAGGGGAAATTGAATGAAGATGGTCAAAGTTACAAGCTCCCAGTTATAAGACAGACAAGTACCAGGGATGCAGTGTCAACATGATTAATATAATTAACACTGCTGTATGTGATATATGAAAAGTTGTCAAGAGAGTAAATCCTAAGAATTCTTATCACAAGGAAAATTTTTTTCTTTATTGTTTATTTTGTATCTATGTGAGATAATGGATGTTCACTAGACTTAACTGTGGTAATCATTTCATGATGTATGCAAGTCAAATCATTGTGCTGAACACCTTAAATGTATATAGTGTTGTATGTCAATTATATCTCAATAAAACTGGAAGAAATAAAGAACACGTGTTATATCCAATCATAGAAACTTACAACTAGAAACACTCTCAGAAGTAATTTAACATACACCTTGATGAATTACAGAGTATCTCCTTGATATTAATCTTGATCTCTAAGCCTATGGGGACAATAATAAAAGCATAACTGATAGAAGCCAAGAACAGTTTCCCTGAAAAAAATGACATTCAAAGCAAATTTTGAACTACACATATGAATTAACTAGGTGAAAAAGGGGTGCACAAAATATAGGGTAAAGTCTGGGGGAGGAGAGACAGAAAGGGCTGCTGAGTTTCCGCAACGGAAAGAAGGCTTGTTTGGCTGAAACAGAAAGAGTAAGGAGATGGCACAAGATGAGCTAGAAGCAGCCAGATTTTGAAGACCTTGCCAAGGATTATGGACTTTATCCTATGAACAGCGAGAAGCTATTGACAGATTTTGTGAGGAACATAATATGAAAACTTTCTGCTTTTTAAAAAAGTCACTTTGGACTTTTGCTCCTGGGCAAGACAAGTAACCAGTATTAGATTTACCCTTCTGCCTGAAGTAAGCATAGAAATTGCATTGTAATAACATGGATGAACCTGGAGGACATTATGCTAAGTGAAATAAGCCAGACACAGAAAGACAAATATTGCATGATCTCACTTATAGAAGGAATCTAAAAAAATGCTGAACTCATAGTAATAAAGAGTAGAATGGTAGTTAGCAGAGGTTGGGGGAAAAGGGAAGAGGTTGGTCAAAGGATACAAACTTTTAGTTATAAGACAAATAAGTTCTGGAGACCTAATGTTCAGCATGGTGACTAGAGTTAATAATAATGTATTA
Source organism: Mesoplodon bidens (assembly GCF_964165515.1). Classification (NCBI taxonomy): domain Eukaryota; kingdom Metazoa; phylum Chordata; class Mammalia; order Artiodactyla; family Ziphiidae; genus Mesoplodon; species Mesoplodon bidens. Next base: position 180,972,940 of record NC_138176.1, on the reverse strand, counting down.
CATACTTGAAATTTGCTAATAGAGTTCTTTTTTAAAACATCTTTATTGGAGTACAATTGCTTTACAATGGTGTGTTAGTTTCTGCTTTATAACAAAGTGAATCAGTGATACATATACATACATTCCCATATCTCTTCCCTCTTGCATCTCCCTCCCTCCCATCCTCCCTATCCCACCCCTCTAGGTGGTCACAAAGCACCGAGCTGATCTCCCTGTGCTATGTGGCTGCTTCCCACTAGCTATCTATTTTACGTTTGGTAGTGTATATATGTCCATGCCACTCTCTCACTTTGTCACAGCTTACCCTTCCACCTCCCAAATCCTCAAGTCCATTCTCTAGTAGGTCTGTGTCTTTATTCCCATCTTAACCCTAGGCTCTTCATGACCTTTTTTCTTTCTTAGATTCCATATATATGTGTTAGCATACAGTATTTGTTTTTCTCTTTCTGACTTACCTCACCCTGTATGACAGACTCTAGGTCCATCCACCTCACTACAAATAACTCAATTTCACTTCTTTTCATGGCTGAGTAATATTCCATTGTATATACGTGCCACATCTTCTTTATCCATTCATCTGTTGATGGACACTTACGTTGCTTCCATGTCCTGGCTATTGTAAATAGAGCTGCAATAACATATTGGTACATGACTCTTTTTGAATTATGGTTTGCTCAGGGTCTATGCCCAGTAGTGGGATTGCTGGGTCATATGGTAGTTCTATTTGTAGTTTTTTAAGGAACCTCCATAGTGTTCTCCATAGTGGCTGTATCAATTTACATTCCCACCAACAGTGCAAGAGTGTTTCCTTTTATCCACACCCTCTCCAGCATTTATTATTTCTAGATTTTTTGATGATGGCCATTCTGACTGGTGTGAGATGATATCTCATTGCAGTTATGATTTGCATTTCTCTAATGATTAATGATGTTGAGCATTCTTTCATGTGTTTGTTGGCAATCTGTATATCTTCTTTGGAGAAATGTCTATTTAGGTCTTCTGCCCATTTTTGGATTGGGTTGTTTGTTTTTTTGTTATTGAGCTGCATAAGCTGCTTATGCAGCTTAATTTTGGAGATTAACCCTTTGTCAGTTGCTTCATTTGTAAATATTTTCTCCCATTTTGAGGGTTGTCTTCTGGTCTTGTTGATGGTTTCCTTTGCTGTGCAAAAGCTTTTAAGTTTCATTAGGTCCCATTTGTTTCTTTATGTTTTTATTTCCATTTCTCTAGGAGGTGGGTCAAAAAGGATCATGCTGTGATTTATGTCATAGAGTGTTCTGCCTATGTTTTCCTCTAAGAGTTTGACAGTTTCTGGCCTTACATTTAGGTCTTTAATCCATTTTGAGCTTATTTTTGTGTATGGTGTTAGGGAGTGTTCTACTCTCATACTTTTACATGTACTTGTCCATTTCTCCCAGCACCACTTATTGAAGAGGCTGTCCTTTCTCCACTGTACATTCCTGCCTCCTTTATCAAAGATAAGGTGACCATATGTGCGTGGGTTTATCTCTGGGCTTTCTATCCTGTTCCATTGATCTATATTTCTGTTTTTGTGCCAGTATGATACTCTCTTGATTACTGTAGCTTTGTAGTGTAGTGTGAAGTCAGGGAGCCTGATTCCTCCAGCTCCATTTTTTGTTCTCAAGATTGCTTTGGCTATTGGGGTCTTTTGTGTTTCCATACAAATTGTGAAATTTTTTGTTCTAGTTCTGTGAAAAATGCCAGTGGTAGTAGTGATAGGGAGTGAATTGAATCTGTAGATTGCTTTGGGTAGTAGAGTCATTTTCACAATGTTGGTTCTTCCAATCCAAGAACATGGTATATCTCTACATCTATTTGTATCATCTTTAATTTCTTTCATCAGTGTCATAATTTTCTGCATACAGGTCTCTTGTCTCCTTAGGTAGGTTTATTCCTAGATATTTTATTCTTTTTGTTGCAGTGGTAAATGGGAGTGTTTTCTTAATTTCATTTTCAGATTTTTCATCATTAGTGTATAGAAATGCCAGAGATTTCTGTGCATTAATTTTGTATCCTGCTACTTTACTAAATTCATTGATTAGCTCTAGTAGTTTTCTGGTATCATCTTTAGGATTCTCTATGTATAGTATCATGTCATCTGCAAACAGTGACAGCTTTACTTCTTCTTTTCCGATTTGGATTCCTTTTATCTTTTCCAACCACAACACTATGAGACTAGATATCAATTACAGGAAATGATCTGTAAAAAATACAAACACATGGAGGCTAAACAATACACTACTTAATAACCAAGTGATCAGTGAAGAAATCAAAGAGGAAATCAAAAAATACCTAGAAACAAATGACAATGGAGACACGACAACCCAAAACCTATGGGATGCAGCAAAAGCAGTTCTAAGAGGGAAGTTTATAGCAATACAGTCCTACCTTAAGAAACAGGAAACATCTCAAATAAACGACCTAAACTTGCACCTAAAGCAATTAGAGAAAGAAGAACAAAAAACCCCCAAAGTTAGCAGAAGGAAAGAAATCATAAAGATCAGATCAGAAATAAATGAAAAAGAAATGAAGGAAACAATAGCAAAGATCAATAAAACTAAAAGCTGGTTCTTTGAGAAGATAAACAAAATTGATAAACCATTAGCCAGACTCATCAAGAAAAAAAGGGAGAGGACTCAAATCAACAGAATTAGAAACGAAAAAGGAGAAGTAACAACTGACAGTGCAGAAATACAAAGGATCATGAGAGATTACTACAAGCAACTCTATGCCAATAAAATGGACAACCTGGAAGAAATGGACATATTTTTAGAAATGCACAACCTGCCCAGACTGAACCAGGAAGAAATAGAAAATATGAACAGACCAATCACAAGCACTGAAATTTAAACTGTGATTAAAAATCTTCCAACAAACAAAAACCCAGGAACAGATGGCTTCACAGGGGAATTCTATCAAACATTTAGAGAAGAGCTAACACCTATCCTTCTCAAACTCTTCCAAAATATAGCAGAGGTAGGAACACTCCCAAACTCATTCTATGAGGCCACCATCACCTTGATACCAAAACCAGGCAAAGATGTCACAAAGAAAGAAAACTACAGGCCAATATCACTGATGAGCATAGATGCAAAATTCCTCCACAAAATACTAGCAAACAGAATCCAACAGCACATTAAAAGAATCATACACCATGATCAAGTGGGGTTTATTCCAGGAATGCAAGGATTCTTCAATATATGCAAATCAATTAATGTGATACACCATGTTAACAAACTGAAGGAGAAAAACCATATGATCATCTCAATAGATGCAGGGAAAGCTTTCGACAAAATTCAACACCCATTTATGATAAAAACCCTGCAGAAAGTAGGCATAGAGGGAATTTACCTCAACATAATAAAGGCCATGTATGACAAACCCACAGCCAACATCATCCTGAATGGTGAAAAACTGAAACCATTTCCACTAAGACAAGGTTGCCCCTCTCACCACTATTATTCAACATAGTTTTGGAAGTTATAGCCACAGCAATCAGAGAAGAAAAAGAAATAGAGTAGTTCTTAAATGTTCTCACCACACACAAAAAAAGATAACTGTGTGAGTTAATGGATATGTTAATTAGCTTGATTGTGGTAATCATCTTTCAATGTAAATGTATATAAAAACATATTGTACATGGTAAGGATATTAAGTTTTTGTTAATTTTACCTCAGTAAAGCTGAAAAAAAGAAAAAAAAATTTCTTATTTAAATGTCTTTAATAGATAATTGACTCCTTATAAAAACATATTGTAAGGTTTATTTGTTTATTTATTTATTTACTTATTTTTGGCCACACCGCATGGTATGTGGGGTCTTAGTTCCCCGACCAGGGACTGAACCCATGCCCCCTACAGTGGAAGTGTGGAGTCTTAACCACTGGACTGCTAGGGAAGTCCCTGTGAGGTTTATAAAATATGTAGAAGTAAAATGTAAGGCAAAAATTGTAAAAAGTCCATAAAGAGAAAATACAATTATATTCCTATTACACCTATTATCTATTACTTCTATTAAAGATTTTTACACTATACATTAAAGAATATAATAACATTTGAAGGTACAATGTGTTAAGTTGAAGATGTATAATATAAACCCTAAATCAAGAACTAAAACTCTGTCTTTCTTTATTGTGAATAAAAAAGAGTTACAGCTAATAAGCTGACAAAGGAGATAAAATGAAATAAAAATTGTATAATTGCTCTAAAAAAGTAGAAAAATAGGAAAATGGGAACAAAGAACAGATAGGACAAACAGAAAACAAATACCAAGACCATATATTTAAATTCAAACATTCCAATGATCACATTAAATGTAAATGGTCTAAATAGTCTCATTTAAAAACTGGAGATTGTAAGATTGGATAAAAAGCAAGATCCAGCTATGTTAACATATAGGTTTAAAAAAAAAAGGATGGGGCTTCCCTGGTGGCGCAGTGGTTGAGAGTCCACCTGCCGATGCAGGGGACACGGGTTCGTGCCTCAGTCCAGGAAGATCCCACATGCCGCGGAGCGACTAGGCCTGTGAGCCATGGCCGTTGAGCCTGCGCATCCAGAGCTTGTGCTCTGCAGCGGGAGAGGCCACAACACTGAGAGGCCTGTGTACAGCAAAAAAAAAAAAAAAAAAAAAGGATGAAGAAAACACACCATGCTAAGACTAATCAAAAGAAAGCTGGGATGGTTATATAAATATCAAACAAAATAGATTTCAGAGCAAATAATATTACCAGAGTTGAATAAGGACATAAAATGAAGAAGTTCCTTGAAATGCAAAAACTACCAAAGCTCATTCAAGAGGAAACAGATAGGGTGCTTCCCTGGCAGCGCAGTGGTTAGGGAACTGCCTGCCAGTGCAGGGGACACAGGTTCGAACTCTGATCTGGGAAGATCCCACACGCCGCGGAGCAACTAAGCCCGTGTGCTACAACTACTGAGCCTGTGCTCTAGAGCCCAAGAGCCACAACTACTGAGCCCGCATGCCACAACTTCTGAAGCCTGCGCACCTAGAGCCTGTGCTCCGCAACAAGAGAAGCCACCACAATGAGAAGCCCGCGCACTGCAACGAAGAGTAGCCCGCTTGCCTCAACTAGAGAAAGCCCACATGCAGCAATGAAGACCCAACACAGCCCGAAATAAATAAACAAAAATAAATTTAGAAAAAAGAAACAGATAGTCTAAATAACTCTATAGCTATTAAAGACATTGAATTTTTAGTTAAAAATCTCCCCACAAAGAAAACCCTAGGGTCATATAGCTTCACTGGGAAATTCTACCTAATATTTAAACAAGAAATAATACCAATTCTGCCAAACTCTTCCAGAAAATTGATGAGGGAATACTTCCCAAATCATTCTGTGAGGACCACATTACTCAATACCAAAACCATAAAATTACATTATAAGAAAAGAAAACTACAGACCAATATATCTCATGCTTATAGGTGCAAAGCTTCTTAACAAAATGTTATCAAATAAAATACAATAATATACAAACAGATAATACATCATAAATGGGGTTTATCCCAGGAATGTAAAATTGTTTTAATATTCAAAAACCAACCTATGTAATTCTGGGTAATAACTGACTAAGAAAGAAAAACTACATGATCATCTCAATAAACACAGAAAAAACATTTGAGAAATACAAAATACATGCCTGGTAAAAACTCTCATAAAACCAGAAACAAACAAACAAACAAACAAAACCAGAAACAGAAGGGAACTTCCTTAAACTCATAGACAAAATATATGAGAAACCTACAGTTAACATTATACTTAGAGTGAAAGACTGAATACTTTCTTTCTAAAATCAGGAACAGGGAAAGGATGTTTATCTTACCACTTTTAATCAACATTGTACTGCTGGTTCTAGCCAGTGAATTAGGAAAGAAAAAGAATTTTAAAACATCTAGACTGGAAAAGAAGTATAACTCCCTTTATTCACAGACAACATGATTTCTGTGAAGTAAATTCTATGATGTGTACAAATAAGTTACTAGAATTAATAAGGAAGTTTAGCAATGTTTCAGGATATCAGATTCACATACAAAAATCAATTATATTTCTATATACAGCAGAGCATCATTTCATGCACTTATTTGCCACTCAGGTATCTTACTTAGTGAATTGTTTATTCAATTATTTCACCCATTATTAGAAGGTAAACATACACCTACAATATGACCCAGCCATTTCCACGTCCTATGAAAATATTCCTGGTCATGCCCTAATCTCAGGAAACTGTACATGGCAATACGTAACCTTACATGGCAAAGGGGACTTGACAGGTGTGATTAAGTTAAGGCTCTTGAGATGGAGAGACTATCCTACCTTATCCAGGTGAGCCCAATGTAATCTGAAGGCAGAACAGTCCCAGAAGATGTGATGATGGAAACAGAAGTTGGAGGAATGCACTTTAAGGTGGAGGAAGAGGCCACATGCCAAGGAATGTAGGCAAACTCTAGAAGCTAGAAAAGCCAAATAAACAGAATTTCTCCTAGAGCATGCAAAAAGAATGCAATCCTGACAACACCTTCACATTTTAGCCCAGAGAAATCCATTTCAGATTTCTGGCCCCCAGAATTGTAAGATGATAAATTTGTGTTGTTTTAAGCCACTATGTTTGTGGTAATTTAATACAACAGCAGTACGAAACAAATACCCTTGACTTACGAGGAGATTCTTTCATGGAGCTTCTATTTTTACTTGAATAAATTTATATTCTGTACAAGAATAGAATGAAATTGAGAATTTACCTATTATTGTGCAACATCTATATTTGATATTACATTCAAAGAACCATAAGTAGAGATCATTTATTTGATGAAATTTGTCTTAAAAAGGATACAATGAGTGGAAGCAGGAAAGACAGTATCTGAAAACATTTGGGCTGAAATATTTACACATATAATAAAACAAAATCCAACTCGAGAATATAGTCCATTTGGCATAATTTGCTCTGAGTTTATCAGATACTTATATTAACCTATATAAAGAGCATATAAAATACTGAGAGCATCCCAAATAAAAATAATGAGGTGAACAGAAGAGTCAAATAAAAATACTGAGGTCAACAGAGGAGTCAACTGAGAGCATCAATAATTTAAAATTCATTAACTGTAAAATACAACGTTGAAGAAGTTTAGAGATATTTTTATTAAAAATTACAAACATAATACCATGTTAAAATACATTCTTCACTAGGGCTGGGTGCCAGGGGAAATCGGCAGATGTTGGTTCTAGGATACAAACTTCCAGTTATAAGATGAATAATTTATTTGAATCTAAGGTACAGTATGGTGACTATAATTAACAATAGTGTGTTATATACTTGAAAGTTGCTAAAGAGAGTAGATTTTAAATGCTATCACCACAAAAGGGAAGGTAATTATGTGAGGTGATAGAAGTGTTAACTAACTTTATTGTGGCAATCATTTCACAATATAAATGTGCATCAAATCATTCCATTGTACACCTTAAATTCACAAAATATTATATGTCAATTATATCTCAGTGAATCTGGAAAAAAATACATTTTTCAGAAGTGAAAAAATACATGGTATGAGACAGATATAGTTGAGAAACTGATTAAAATACATAAATATTATAGAATAATTATTGGTTATTTTTAATGCACTAATAATCAGTATTAAGCAGTTTTTAATTTTCTCTAGTGTATCCAGATTTATTTTTGAAAATAGTTTTCAAACAGATTATTTTATAGGCCCACCAATATAACAAAATCAATTTGTTGTTTAATACATATTTTTAAATATTATGTACGTTTAATTGTTTAATGCTCTATTTCAATTTTTTTAAAGATTTTTTGGACCAATTTTAAAGTCTTTATTGAATTTGTTACAATATTGCTTCTGTTTTATGTTTTGGTTTTTTGGTCACGAGGCATGTGGGATCTCAGCTCCCCGACCAGGGATTGAATCGGCACCCCCTGCATTGGAAGGCAAAGTCTTAACCACTGGACCACCAGGGAAGTCCCTCCATTTCAATTATTAAAAGTGCCTCAGTCTGGACAACATAAATTTGTTGTCGTTAGGTCTAAGAGTGACTTGTGCCATTCCACTGCCACCACTTTGTTCTCAGACCAATGTGTTCTGTTATTAGAATGAGTATCTGAATCCTTTAAGACAGTACTTCCCAACTTGCTTCTTACATCATAACTGAGTTCTTCAATAGATCATCTCACCATTCTATAAAGTCATTGCTTTATAGTTCAGTAATCACATGGATTTATAAACCATTTAAAACCAGTGACCACATGGTTGTTATTTGGTTGTTATTCTTTTGCTTTAGTTCATTTACATTAAAATCAGTTCTTTGTACAGATGCAATGTTGTATGAGATTCTCTAATGCTGAATAAGCCATTCCATCATTTTATAAATAGCATTGCTACAGGAAGTATGGCAGGCAAGAAAAACAAGTATAGATGCACAATAGTGATTCATTCTATGAAGACAAATTGATTCCACCTATATAGAGACAACGTCTAATATAATCAACCTGCCACCAGGTGGCTGACTGGTCCCCCTGGTGTATGGTGTTGTTTCAAGTGCTCAGCATTGGCTTTCTGCTGCTGGAAGATTAGGCTCTCAACTATAGCAGTATATCTGGAAGAGATATACTGGAAGAGAAGTCCATGTTTTTCTGAGATACTCTGGAAGAGAAGTCCATGTTTTTCTGAGATCATAAATGACTTCCATCTCTGTCATCATACTTTGTTCAGGGAACCATTGACCAAGCAATGACTAGCTGGAGAAAGAGGCTAACTAGTAGCCTCAGAAGAGGTCACATTGGCTACCTGATTAATGATAAGCCTCCCCTGCAGAGGTGACCTCTTTTGCTGCTGCTGCTGCTACTGTTGTTAGCATTTACATGAGATATAAATATGCTCACACTCTGTTAACATTACAGGAGGTCCGTCTACATATCACTTCCCCAAATGTACTTATCCCTTAATCCTTCGGTCTTATTTTTCCCATGTCCCTGTATGTCCAGCCAGACCACTAACCACTACCTATAAATAGACAAAGTACACTGCTTTTCCAAATTGAAAATGACATACACTGATTAAAGTTCTTCCCCCTTTGAGTTACCTTTGAGTGAGATTGTAATGCTATAGCAATCTGCTTCTGGAAGGGGCCAGCTCATTTTCCAGAACCATCTGCAAACCAGGATTGAATTTTTTCTTCCTGAGTCAACTAGTCATAGAGAATTCCCTATGTGGTCACAAGTGTGGGTTGATAGAATGGTGGCAATGTAGACAGAGTAGGCATCTGGTAATGTGAGCCACCTACTTGGTCATGTCATTTACCAGTGGCTTCAGTGACTCCAATCTTCTATATGTCACTTCCAGTTGATGTTAAAGTGATTCTGGTTATATACAGCTTTATGGTTTGGGTTTGTTAGGTTAGATAAAACCCAGTTGGTGATGGTCATCACAGACTTCACGGCCTTAAATTCTCATGGTAAGGTGTTCAGTCTCTACTAAGGCTCACAAGACAAGCTCAGGAATATTCCAAAAGGAGAATAGTTGATTATATGGCACTGATTCAAAGCCCTAGTAGGCTACACCATGATTCTTCTCCTGGCTCCAAACAGCATCTTGATCTGTTATAGACTCTAAATCTGTTATAGAACCTTAATCTACAGCCTAGACCAGCTAGAAAGTTCTCTTGCTTTGAGGATATTTCAAAGTTGGTAACTCATTAAATAGATTGGAGTAGCACATCCAAATGTAGTATATTCTACTTATAAAATTTGAAGAGGCTCATCAAATGCTTTCTTAGTTATATGGGGAAAAGGTGCACCACTTTTCCTATTGTGCTGGAGGGAATATCCTGAGATGCTGAGACCACCTGATCCTCAGAAATTTCAGTGAGGTCACAGTTACCTGTATTTTCACTGGAGTTTACCTCTCACTCCCTGAAATCCAGTCACCCATTACTATGAGTATATCATCAAAGCAGTTGGCCAGTGTGATGTTATGTAGGATTATGAGATGGTGAGATGGTAAAGGTCTCTGCAGGCTAGACTGTAACCCAGAGCTAGAGAGCTGAAACAGATCAATGAAAGTATATCTGTGTTCCTTCAAGGTGAAAACAAACACTTTTTTGGAGTCCTCTTCTTACTGAGATAGAGGGAAAAAAACAATGGCCAGATTAATAGTTATATTCTAACTGATAGAGGCTATGTTGATTTGCTTTATTAAAAAGAGCATGTCTGGGGCTTCCCTGGTGGCAAAGTGGTTGAGAGTCCACCTGCTGATGCAGGGGACACGGGTTCGTGCCCCGGTCTGGGAAGATCCCACATGCCGCGGAGTGGCTAGGCCCGTGAGCCATGGCCGCTGAGCCTGTGCGTCCGGAGCCTGTGCTCCACAACGGGAGAGGCCACAACAGTGAGACGCCCGTGTACCGCAAAAAAAAAAAAAAAAAAAAAAAGAGAGAGCATGTCTGGAACAGCAGTTTTAACTAGAGTCACTACCTGATTATATTTACAGTAATCCACTGCTATTCTCCAAGACTCATCTGTTCTACATAGGCAAAAGAAGACACATAAATGTGAATAGAAAGAAATCATTGCCACTACATCTTTCAAGTCTTTTATGGTAGCACTAATCATGCAATTTTCCCAGGAATGCAGCTTTACCTTACTTCCATAAGCAACAATTCTAATTGGTGGATCACAGTGGCACTCCAAGTCCTGGGGATTCAAGTATGCTAAGAGTCAGTGTACAGTAATTCCTGGGTATTCCCTTTTCTCAATGAATAGCTTCCAAGTATTGATCAGCTATTGCTACATAACAAATTTTCCCCAAATTCAGTGGTTAACAACAATTATTTGTTCTTGTTCACATTGGTGGGTCAGCTTCCCTAGACTGGATTAGATAGGTTGAAGAATCATACACAAATGCCATATGCTATCCTTAAAAACCCAAAGAGGCCCCCTGGGTGTTGCTCTTCATTTTTACTGGTAGCTTTGTTCATCTCAGCTGGGCTTATTCACATATCTTAAGTTTAGCTGAGGTGCAAGTTTGCTGGTGTGGGTCTGTTCCACTATCTCTTTTTCCTTGAATATGTGAACTAGCTAGGATGTGTTCTCATGACAGCGATAGAGAGGCAAGAAGTCAAGCAGACATGTACAAATGACACAACTTTACTTCCATCTATACGAGCTGGCTAAAACAAATCATATTCCTGGGCCCAAAGTGAGGAAGCAGGAAAATACACTCTGGCTATGGTAAGGTCATAGCAAGGATGTGGCTAGAGATAGGGTTAAAGAAATGGGGCCAAGCATTAGTAAATATCCATGGGTCCCTTATAGAAAGTAAGGAGAAACATTTGCAGCATGTACCTGTGATGCATGTATCTTCTTCATGTGACCATTTCTTGGGGTTCTTAGGGACTGTAAAATGACTCAGGTTTAGAGATTAGGTAAGAAGCTTCAATTTTCAGTATGTTTTAAGTTATATCCAGGCCACCATTTTGCACAATTCAAGGGTGCACAATTCTCACTGTAGTAGGTCTTGTACTCCATGAGATACCATCTATATAGACTACAATGTAAATGTTGTTAAGAGCTATGTGCAATGTGGTAACCCTGGCTGTTCTTGTAAGCTGCCTATCTATTTAAGTCCTAAGGAGCTTCATGGTCAATTTGCTGTTACCAAAGACCTTTCATTCTGAATTCCACTGTAGTCTTACAGTTATGGCAATCACACCTACCTTGCCTCTGTTGCTTAAATGCAATAAATTGGTCTGTACTACTATAGGATTACACCATTTCTATTAAAATCAGAGAGCTTCTTTCAATAGCATTCTCCCCCCACAACTTTATCCCCAGCCTTTAGATGATGGAAACTAGAGTGTTGAGCTTTTCAAGACTACTGACACTTCTGTCACTACCTTCTCAATATCTTGATGAAGGGAGTATCCTCTGGGCTCTTCTGGGAGACAATGGAAAGTAGGAGAAAGAGTGAACATGATAAATCACTCAAGTTTTCATTTCTCCTTAAATCTTTCTATCCCTTCCTCTACATTTTGCTAAGGAACTTCTGATATCTCAAATACACTTAACATTGTCCACCAGCAAAAATACATTTCAGTCACTCAAGCAAACAAATGATTATAATCACTCCAAAATGACTACATCTAAAGTAGTTATAACCACGTGGAATTGAGAATCCTGTATGAATAAGTTTGACTCTATCTAAACTTGTATTCTTTTTTCATCTTTATATGTATTTCTAGTTTTCTGGAGCATATCAAAAGCTTGCCACTGTTACACATAGATCTCTTAATAGATTATGATTCTAGTTATACTCTGGTCTGGATACAAGAAGTGGTAGAGATATGGCATGCGGTAGCTCCCTCAAGTGGGGTTGCTACAGAGATTTCAGGCAGGGAGAGGACAGTCTTAACATAAAGGGAAGAGGGCCTGCTGGTAAGGAATACACGGTGAGGTGTGATGTTTTATGAACCTCAGGGTTATCTGAATTTACCAAAATGTTCTCAGGGTCTCACTGTATCACAAATAGTCCCTGATTTTTATATATAAGCCCCAGAAATACTGTAAATTCAACCTTCATTTTAATCCTGCAATTTGGAAGATCAGACTCTACATCTTATTTTCAGATATGGTTGCTCTGGACCTAAAGATACAAGTTTCTTTTAGGGCAATTATAGAAGCTCCCTAAAACTCTAATCATGCCTGGAGCCTGGAATTTAAAATCCTGGATTTGTCATGGTCTTTATTTAAGCTTTGTTTGATATAGTTAAAAGCAGACAACCCACTCCACAAACCTGTATTCCTCATTCTCATTATATTCACATGGCTTGCCAAAGTCTTGACATCAGTAGCCATTACATTCCAGGCAATCACAAGTGAGCACTTAAGCAACAGATTTCCTGAGTCCCACCTACTGACGCCAAAAGGATTCTTGCTTGTTTAAAACCCACTCAGGTCAGATAACCGATCACAAGTTCACATTTTCTTGAGGATGTTGTCTATAGCCACTCTGGTACTACTCTATTGGTCAGAGTTAAGTTGAAGAGAGTAGAATATACTGTGCTTTAAGCAGAAAGGGATAAATTATAGGACTTAAATAGCTTATAGAATTATTTTGATGGACAGATGAAATGGATTTTAGGTGATCTTCCAGAATTACAACCTAAAGCCACACCTCAGAATAGGGCCACCAGAGGAGCTACTGGTCCTCCCAAAACCAGAAAGGTGCCTGCCAAGTTGAAGTCACCTATATTATTAACTTATATTATTTTCCTTCTCTCTGAAGAACTTTTTAAAACAATTCTTACAAGGCAGTTCTACTGGCCACAAATTCCCTCAATTTTTGTTTGTCTAAGAAAGTGTTTCTCCTTCACTTGAATGATAATTTTGTGGGGTACAGAATTCTAGGTTGGTGTTTTTTTCCTCTCAATGCTTTAAATACTTAACTTCACTCTCCTTTTGCTTGCATGGTTTCTGAGGAGAAGTTAAATGCAATTCTTATCTTTGCTTCTCTATGGGTAAGCTATTTTTTCCCTCTGGCTTCTTTCAAGATTTTTTCTTTAACTCTGATTTTCTTAAGTTTGAATATGATATGCCTAAGTGTCATTTTTTTGTTTTGTTTTTGGTTTTGTGTGTGTGTGTATGTGTGTGTGTGCGTTTTCTTTTGGCATTTATCTGCTTAGTGTTCTCTGAATGTTCTGGATCTGTAGTTTGGTGTCTGACATTAATTTGGGGGAAGTCCTCAGTCATTATTGCTTCAAATATTGTTTCTGTTGCCTGCTTTCTTTTCCTTCTGGTATTCCCATTACATTCATATTACACTTTTGTAGCTCTCCCACAGTTCTTGGATAGTCTGGGTTTTTTTTTTCTTCAGTTTTTTTCTCTTTGCTTTTCAGTTTTGGAAGTTTCTATTGTTATATCCTCAGGTTCAGAGATTCTCTCCTCAGCTGTGTCCAGTCTCCTACTGAGGTCAACAAAGACATTCTTTATTTCTGTTAGTTTCTGATCTCTTCTATTTCTTTTTGATTCTTTCTTAGAATTTTCATCTCTCTGCTTACATTATCCATCTGTTCTCATGTGTTGTCTACTTTACCCAAGAAAGCCTTTAGCACATTCATCATAGATTTTTATTTGTATTTATTTATTTTAAATTAATTTTTATTGGAATATAGTTGCTTTACAAAGTTGTGTTAGTTTCTACTGTACAGCAAAATGAATCAGCTACACATATACATATATCCCCTTTTTTGGATTTCCTTTCCATTTAGGTCACCACAGTATATTAAGTTCCCTGTGCTATACAGTATGTTCTTATTTGTTGTGTATTTTATATGTAGTTTCAATAGTGGATATGTGTCAATCCCAACCTCCCAATTCCTCCCACCCCACCGTTTCCACCTTGGTATCCATACATTTGTTCTCTATGTCTGTGTCTGTATTTCTGCTTTGCAAATAAGATCATCTATACCATTTTTCTAGATTCCACATATATGTGTTAATATACAATATTTGTTTTTCTCTGACTTACTTCACTCTGTATGACACTCTCTAGGTCCACCCACATCTCTACAAATGACCCAGTTTTGCTCCTTTTTATGGCTGAGTAATATTCCATTGTATATATGTACCACATCTTCTTTATCCATTCATCTGCCGATGGACATCTAGGCTGCTTCTGTGTCTTGGCTATTGTAAATAGTGCTGCAATGAACATTGGGGTGCATGTGTCTTTTTGAATTATGGTTTTCTCAGGGTATTTGCCCAGTAGTGGGATTGCTGGGTGATATGGTAGTTCTATTTTTAGTTCTTGAAGGAACCTCCATACTGTTTTCCATAGTAGCTATATCAATTTCTTCATAGATTTTTAAAATTCCTGGTCTGATAATTCCAACATTCCTGCAAGGACTCTAGTTCTGATAACTGTTCAGTCTCTTCAAACGATGTTTTTTGCCTTTTAGTATGCCTTGTAATTTTTCATTGAAAGGTGGACATGATGTACCAGGTAAAAGGAATTTTACTTCCTCAGGAAAGCTCTGCCCTCCCAAACAAAACACAAGTTCCTAGGTCAGGTTTCCCTTGTAGCAGTTATTTTATTTGTATATCTCTCACACTAGACTATATTTTTCAAGGTATAAGGGCCCATGTTTGTGTTGCTCACCATTTTCTTGCCTAACATAGTGCCTGGTGCATAGTGGGTAAGCAACAAATACTTGGTGAATGAACGAAAATCCGTTCTAATTTTGGATAAATTGTCCATTTTCAATGCAAGTTCAAAAAAAAAACCACACACACAAAAACAAGAGCAACAACAAAATAAAAACAGGTTAGGGACAAAATGAGGGAATAATACTGGGCATAAGAGAAAAAAATTTGTGGAAACTATGAGGAATTGGAAGACAGCATATCCTGTGTAAAGGCATTCAAAATTCAAATAACTTTGTAATGCTGTGATGACAAAATAAAGTATGCCCATATACCAGTTTTGATTATAGGCTGCCAGTTTGCAGTGCTTGGCTTAAATAAATTGATATATCCATTATATATTCACTATTGGTTATGGGCTGCCAGTTTGCAATGTTTAAGTTGATATATCCATTATATATTCAATACAAATGACATTTAATGCCCTGAGAATATGCTCACATATATTAAGTAAAACAAAAACAAAACCATGCTAAACAAGCAGCAGCAGCATTCTCGTTTTATTTAAAAATACACCTAGGGCTTCCCTGGTGGCACAGTGGTTGAGAATCTGCCTGCTAATGCAGGGAACATGGGTTTGAGCCCTGGTCTGGAAGGATCCCACATGCCGCGGAGCAACTGGGCCCGCGAGCCACAACTATTGAACCTGCGCGTCTGGAGCCTGTGCCCTGCAACAGGAGAGGCCGCGATAGTGAGAGGCCCGCACACCGCGATGAAGAGTGGCCCCCACTTGCCACAGCTAGAGAAAGCCCTTGCATAGAAACAAAGACTCAACACAGCAAAAATAAATTAATTAATAAACTCCTACCCCCAATATCTAAAAAAACAAAAAAATACACCTAAAAAACACTGAAAACAGTTGGACTAAAATGTCTCTAGCTGATGGAATTATATGTTCCTGTGTGTGTGCTTTTCTATATTTTGTTAACGCTCTACAATGAATATGTATTGTTTTTATATCCAGAAGTAAATTGTTTTTACAAGGTAGAGAACTAACTTGGGTGGCAATGTAGAGAATAAAATGGAGTAGAGTAGGATCAGAGGCAGAGAGATTAATAGACTTTTGCAATAGAATGGATGAAAGATGGTAGAAGCCAAATTAAAGCAGTGGTTGTGAGGCAAAGAAAGTAATTAGGTAGTGAGAACATAGAACATAGAACGAATGAATAGGATTTGGTAATCTTGGATCCATTTAGGTTGGAGATAAAGGCTAAGGAAACATTAAACACTGTAATTCCATTGGTAACCCTGGATCTATATGGGTTGGGGTGGAGATAAGGGATATGAATTCATTAGTCTTATATATGGTAACTGAAATTGTGAACTTAAATGAGGTTCCTTAGGGACAGTATATAAAATAGAAATAGGGCAATGGCCAGAATCATGGGGAACTCTTAATACTTAAGAGCCAGACAGAGGAAGAAAGGCCTATAAAGAATAAGCAGGATTGATTAAAAAGGTAAAGCAACTAGGTTATCATGGAAACTAAAGGAAGGAAGGAAGGTTCAAGTAGGAATTGGTCAATGATGCTAGCGGAGAAAGCATCTTGCTTGCTTCTGAAGTTTTCTCCCTGTGAAAGGACCTCAATTAGTTCTGGGTCTTCCTCTACACTTGGGGAGATGGAGTGACTTATAAAATTAGTAAATTTGTGAAGAATGTCTGATTTAGCTTTGTCTTCCAACCTCAAAGAACAAGGTTGTCCAGAGACCGAATTCCCATTTGATCCTCCATGCTGTCCCTGTCAAGTGTTGTTGCTAGGAATTGGAGGTATAAATCTGCCTAATTCTGGGGATCATTTGGCAGGCCGATTTGGTTTTCCCACTACACAACATCAACCAACTTAACTTTATTAGTAATAAAGTGATATTTTGGCTCCCATTTCTATCCTTTGCTTTATTTCCCAAATTGTTCAGAACCTAGGCAAGAAGAGGGGGATTAGTTTACTGGGACCCACTTGGAAACTGCAACAATTGATGCCAAATTCCACACCAGGTAAGGAAGGGACTGGGAGAGGCTAATGACTTTGGCAATTAGGAAGTAATCATAAATCACTATCTTCCTTAATAAAGTCAAACAGTTTTTCCAAGGAAGGCAACTGAGAAAATGTCTCCATGGAGATTTCGGTGGGACAATGTTAACTACTGCCCCAATCCTTGTTTTGTAAGATTCTCTAAGAATGGGACTATGCCACCCAGGGGACTATATTAGTCAGGGATATTTTAGTTGCACATGTATAAAACGTACCCTGAAATAGCTTAAATGAGAGCAGCAGGTGTGGGAGGGAAAAAAGACAGAACTTAGTGGCCACTTAATTAATGGACAATGGGTTAGTCTACGATCCTGGATTTCAAATGCTATCTGGATTCTACTCTCTATTACTCATAATGCCTTGGTCTGTTTTTTCTACAGGCATACCTTGCTTTGTTACATTTCACTTTACTGCTTTTTGCAGATACTGCATTTTTAAAATAAAAGGTTTGTGGCAACTCTGCACTGAGCATACCTATTGGCACCACTTTTCCAATAGCATTTGCTCCCTTTGTGTCTCTGTGTCACATTGTGTAATTCTCACATTTCAAACTTTTTCATTATTACTATATATGATTTAGTTATCTGTGAAACTACTTTGATGTTACTACTATGACTCGCTGAAGACTCAGATGATGGTAGCATTTTTTAGCAGTAAAGTATTTTTATTTAAAGTATAATGCTTAAACATGCTTAAGACAATGCTTTAATATGTTTAAGACATAATGCTATTGCATACTTAATAGACTACAGTATAGTGTAAAAATAACTTTTGTAAACACTGGGAAACCAACATATTCATGACTCACTTTATTGATATCTGCTTTCTTGTAGTAGTCTGGAACCGAACCTGCAATACCTCCAAGGAATATGGTAAGGTAGGTTTGCTCCGTTGTGCCAAAGATGGTCAATGGCAGCTCTAGCCTCAGTAAAATTGTCATACATTATTCTGGAGATTGGCTTGGCTCATGTACCTATCTTTATGACAGGGGGAAAGTCACATAATTGACAGCTTTATTACATAAAGGATAGGAATCTCCTGAAAAGATGGACATACAAAAGTGTTGTTCACTACATTCTACCCCTTGGCTACCTGGCACCTATACTTGTGCTTTCTTCAGTACACAGAAGTTTAAAAATGCCCTAGTCTAAGACAATGTAATTATACCACGGACAACTGAAATACTCTCTTCTCCAACAGGAGACATGCCAAACTCTCATCCAATTTTTCCATCTTGCTCTTGGAAACCAAGAGTTCTAGGTGATATGCATTTCTTAAACCAGGTTTGAATGTAGCACATCATGGTACAGCATGATAAAGATAATTTTATTATATATTGGTATACACTTAAGGAAAGTAAGGGCACTCTAATTAGCTAGTAGATGAGGTTCTTGGTCAGTTAATACGTCCTTTTTTTTTCTTTTTTTTTTGGCTGCGTTGGGTCTTTGTTGCTGTGTGCAGGCTTTCTCTAGTTGAGGCGAGTGGGGGCTACTCTTTATTGTGGTGCGCGGGCTTCTCATTGTGGTGGCTTCTCTTGTTGCAGAGCAGGGGCTCTAGGTGCACAGGCTTCAGTAGTTGCAGCGTGTGGGCTCAGTAGTTGTGGCTTGTGGGCTCTAGAGCGCAGGCTCAGTAGTTGTGGCGCATGGGCTTAGTTGCTCCGTGGCATGTGGGATCTTCCCAGACCAGGGCTCGAACCCGTGCCCCATGCATTGGCAGGCGGATTCTTAACTACTGCGCCACCAGGGAAGTCCAGTTAATACGTCTTGAGTTTGTGCTCTGGAAGGTGCTCCTTGATCCCTTGCCCATACGTAAGAGGGTATTGGAATTAAGCAATCATAGGCCTTTGTTTGTAAGACTTGGTATTTTTTGTCTATACAAGTCTCTTACAACCTTAGTTGGTTGCTGGTCACCTTGCTTTTTGGTAACTCTGGTGTAGAAACCAAAAACAGAGATGGTGTGTTAATCTGTTTTCTGTCCCTTAGCAATGTGTTACAAGGTTGGAATGCAATGTCTATCCTCCAGTCAACTAAATTAACTATGTATTTCTATTTTGGCCTTTGCAACCAAAATCATAAGCTGAGCAATGAGTTTAGGGATAATGCAGCTAGGATTTATCTCTGTCCACTTGCCTCCAAGTTGCATCTCAGGGAATGGTTCCTCACAATGGGACTATTTTGTCAAACTTTGTCAGATAGGATATACACAGCAAGAGATGCATGATGTGATCAAGAATCAGGCTTTTTTCAGGGTTCCAATTATATATTTTACTGATTTTTCAACTCCTTACCTGTGTTTGCACTAACTTTAGCTCAGGACAGAGAATATGGGTTTTCCAACCCTGTACATTGCAGGTTTAGTTGATTCTCAGTCACATGGATTACTGAGTACATGCAGAAAGGGGGTGTCTTAGAAATATACAGTTAGTTGTTCCTCGGTACTCAAGGGGGACTGGTTCCAGGACCTGCCACAGATAGCAAAATCTGCAAATGCTTGGGTCCAGTAGTCAACCCTCCAGATCTGTGGATTCTGCATTTGCAGATTTAACCATGTATGTGGAGTCCCCCAGTACTGAGGGCCACTGTATTTATTTTAAAAAATTCACACAGTTTAAGGGTTAACTGTATTCTTTCTTCTGCATTCATATAGGCAGCTTGAACTGAAATGTATCCCTTTCTTGTAGGACCTTGCTAATGGACACACTGTAAAATCTTGACATTTTTCTACCAATTCCCCTAAAACGTTAACCTTGATATAGATATTGTCTAAGATCTAAAATTTAACAATTTGCTTGCTTGCTACAACATAGTAAATATTAACGAACCTCCTAGCCAGGGCCAAGGAATCGTTATCACTGTGCATGCCACCTAGACTTACCAGTTTTACATTTCAGTGTGTCATTTGTTGACACTGGTATTATTTTATATACTAGTCAGGAATAAAAACCCAAACCTTGCCATTTTGAGATTTCTTACTCTTTTCCAGTTTAACAGTCCGTTTTGAATTTCACATCAATTTTGGATGCAAGTTCAGGGAATTCAAAGTTTAACATATTATTAGGCTTTTCTCTCTAAGATTTTATCTGGTTGCTGGAGGTAAGTCCTTCACTATCATGGCATTGTTGGAGGGGCATCTGGCTTGCTTGCTGTCTAAATTTGTTGCTGTAAGGTCTATTGTTGATACAATTTGCAATCTATTCTCTCAAAATGTGATTGTTTTTCCTCTGCCCTTACTTTAGAATTTATGGGTGTTAGTGTCTTCTCAATAGGGTCCTCTATCCAACCCAGGGATTCATACCACAGGCTGTGCCATGAGTTTCAATCACCCTGTACTGCAGCAAGCCTGTGTAAAGCAATTGCGCTCTTACTCTGAATCAAATTTACATACCTCTTAAGGAATTCTGTATCTCCTTTTCAGTTCAGTGTAGTCAAGGAACATGCAGGAGTGGGAGTGGTTATCAATGCTGCCTGGGCATCTGCTTAAACATATTATGGTGCTATTTCTACTTGATTGTAGTTGCCTGTGTTGGTCAAAGTTCCAGGAGGGAAACAGGGCCCAAGCCACAAGCTCCCTGTTTTTGAATTCCGAAGTCTTCCTGGCAGTGTCTATCCCTTACCCCTTAGGGTTTCAACTCTGAGGAGAGAGCCAAGAAACATATCTCAATTCATGGGCCCTTTTTTCCTCTTGCAATACCATCAAGACTGCCTCTATTGTCTTGTAATGATTTCTTTCTCAGACATGTTCATGCCACATGGTGACCAGAGGCCACAGATAATTTAAGTTTTTGCTTAACTTCAGCCAGAGTTAGGTGCCTCTTTCTCAATAATGCTAGCCAAAATGGTGAGGTTGTCTCTGATTGGTTCCTTTCGTTAACCTGCCCATTCCTAAACCAATCCCTATGACTGAGGAATTATGGTACTTTGGTTGGCTTGATTCATGGGCTCACTCCTGTGGTATGGGAGTTAAGACCAGGAAATGGATGATTGCACCTGGAGAAACAAGGGTAGATCTATACTAGTTAGGACAAATTCTCAAATATCCGTGGGTCACACAAGAGAATGCATAAGAGGGGCTTCCCTGGTGGCGCAGTGGTTGAGAATCTGCCTGCCAATGCAGGGGACATGGGTTCGAGCCCTGGTCTGGGAAGATCCTACATGCCGCGGAGCAACTAGGCCCGTGAGCCACAACTACCGAGCCTGCGCGTCTGGAGCCTGTGCTCTGCAATAAGAGAGGCCACGATAGTGAGAGGCCCGCACACCGCAATGAAGAGTGGCCCCCACTTGCCGCAACTAGAGAAAGCCCTCGCACAGAAACGAAGACCCAACACAGCCATAAATAAATAAATCAATTAATTAATTAAAAAAAAGAATGCATAAGAACTCTAATACAAGTTAATAGGCAGGCAGCTATCCTCTAAGTGAAGATTCAGGAAACCAGAGTCCTTCCACCTTGTGGCTTCGCCATCTTCATCACATGGCTTCCAATACAAATGCCTTAAGTTGCTGGGGAATGGGAGATGCTGGAGAACTTTTCATGTGATATTTTTTATGGACCAGAGATGCAACAGGAGCACATCACTTATACTCAGATTCCACTGGTTAGAATCTAATTGGCACATCTAACTGGGAAGCCTAATTGCAAAGAAGGCTGGGAAATGGAATCTAACTGTGTGCCCAGAAGAAGAATCTAGTGTCTGCAAGAGTCCACTATTCTGATCACTAAATATCCATTTTACCTCTCTTCCCAAACAAAGAACACATCCTACCCCAATAAAGACAACCTAAAAGTTCTATCCAGTTACTAGGTCGGGCTTAAAGTCTAGTTTTTAGGTAATGTGCAGTCCTCTTCATTAGGTCCAGATACAACCTATGAATTAAAAAACACAAGTTATCTCTAATATCACCCCAAATTCCAGGGAACACATTGTACAGTGGTAGATCAGAAACAGGTAACTACAATACGCTCTCATTAGGAAAAGAGAAAACTGTGAGACACTAGGCAATACAGATACATAACAATGATGAAATACTGAGCAGGCATTTTGTGGTCCATCTGCTGTGAGAGTAGAGGAAGTTTTGATGAGATCGCAATCTAGTTTTGGAGAGGAATTTGTTTGTCCTCTGTCTTCTGTATGGCCCAATACTGGCCTCTGAAATGTTTTCTGCCCATTATTACCCATGGCCACGTCCTATGTGAGTATTGGGGAGTTGTAAAGCATTTATGCTCTATTTTCTACTTATGCAAGTTTGGGGTGAAACAGCTGCCTCAAGGTTTTAACACTTGAACAATATTTGAATCAGGTTCATGATTTGATCAGTAATAAAATTCCTTCAAAAATTTAGTCCTATGATTTATTTGCTTCCAGTAACTACACCCAAAGTTCTTTCTTACATAATTCTCTAACCCAATTTATTCCTTTGCTTCCTTGCCCCCGTGTCAGTTTCTCAAGAACTTCATCCCAGCCTCCTTGAGGCCATCGAAAATAATGGCCTTGGATGGAAAGGCCAAAGCCTTGATCTGATTTTTGTTCCAGCACTAAATTTTGGGAGGACTGTACTCAATGCCTCTTCTAGTTTCATTTTTTTACTGTTCCAGGTCAAGAATTCCAAATATTCCTGTGCACTTTCATTTCTGCAACTGTTTTCTGAGCTTATCTCTTTAGCAAAGTCTTGCTAAAAGTAAAATGCTAAAATACAAAATACAGTATTACTTATACTCTTTTGAACTACTTCCTCTTATTATTGAGATTGTACTGAGCTACAGTCTCAATAGGTAGGTAATAGTTTTAACACCCATTTTGCCACTGCAAAACATGGGTCTCCTTCCAGCCTCTGATACCAGTTTCTCCAACATCTGCTGCATCATCAGTAAGCCAATACAGCATATTTTATAGCATAAAAATATGGGGTACTGTCTAAGCAGTACCCCACTTCCAGCACCAATTTCTGGGTTAGTCATGGTCATTCTAGCTCCTGTAACATATGAATTCTCAAATCTCAATTTTCTCTCTTACAAGAAGTCCAAAAAGCAGTGTTTCTAATTTGGAGGTGTCTGTCTTCCAAGTAGTAATTTAGCCATTCATGCTCCTTCTCTCTTCTGTCTCTGGCATCTTCAAAATACAGTTTTTAAGATCACCATACTCACTAGCTTCAAGTTGATGGACAAAGAGTGAAGATGGAAGGACTTCATTAAGCCTGGAAATGAGCATGTCACTTCCATTTACATTTCACTGGCTAAGTCATTCACGTGACCACAAATAACTAAAGGGAAGTTGGGATATTTAGTCTAGCTGTATGCCCAGGAAGAAGAAATAAGTTTCATGAATGACTAATCAAGTCTCTGTTACAAGGCTCTAAAAGGAAAAAAAAAATGCTACATAAAAAGAACAGAAAGTCACTCCAGGGGCTTTGTCCATTCTAATAGGTGTGACCTTATTCTAATAGTTCCAACAAAATAATCATTTCCCTATTATATAAAAGAGTAAGAATTCATTTTCTTGTAAATAATGGGATTACTTCAAACAGAGTATTTGTGATAGTGTGATAGGTACATAAGTTAGACTGCAGAGGGTTAATAAGTGAAATTCAGATTACAAAAAGACATTGAATGTAGAATACTCTTTAAAGCTTGGTTGTGAAGGAAAGGAAACAGAGTGGAACCACAAATGTAGAAGATTGAAGACAGAAAAGATAATAGAAGAGAACTCAGGGATTGGAACTAGAGTACAGAGGGATAATTAATCTTATATAAGAGCAGGGAGTGTCTCATTCCTCTGATATTGGAGGAAAGGAAAGATCCAGAAGTACCTAAGTTTCTAGCATTTGGAAAATTGAAGGAGTTTGTGACTAATAGTATCGATCTTCTTGTGAAGTTTGAAGTAAAGTCACATAATGAAATGTGGTTGGGATTTAAAGACTGCAAAAGTATTCTGGTGGAAAGGGAGAAAAAGGTGCTGAAGAATATTTAAGTAGGAGGGAGGAATCCAGCTGAGGTTAAGACCTAAATCTGTAGTGTTAAGATACATAATGTAGGGGCTTCCCTGGTGGCGCAGTGGTTGAGAGTCCGCCTGCCGATGTAGGGGACACGAGTTCGTGCCCTGGTCCGGAAGGGTCCCGCGTGCCGCGGAGCGGCTGGGCTTGTGAGCTATGGCCGCTGGGCCTGCGCGTCCAAAGCCTGCGCGTCCGGAGCCTGTGCTCCGCAACGGGAGAGGCTACAACAGTGAGAGGCCCGGGTACCACATACACACACACACACACACACACACACACACACACACACAAAAAGATACATAATGTAGTGTACTGTTCTGCACAGAACTTAGCGACCGATGTAGGAGAGGAACAGGCAGATGATTAGCACTTCGTGTATATATTTACTATAACACTTATTACACTGTAAAGCCCCAGGAAGCAGAGACTTAGATTTTACAAACTATGCACACAGTAGGCATATGAAGAATTTTTGCTTGATTTTATAAACTATGCACACAGTAGGCACATGATGAAATTTTGCTTGAATGAATTGATTCAATCATTGCCAATTCTGCCATAGTACTCTGTAGCGTACTGGCAACTGCCCACATTTCATATGGTATGCCAATGCTAAAAAGAAAAAAAAAAAGGCTAAAAAAATTCAGGCATACTCTGCTAAACTTAGCAGTCTTAAAAACAGCAACTATGTCAGCCGAGATATACTTTTTATCTTGTGCCAGTACATCTTTCTTTGATGTTTCCTTCATTTTCCTTATGCTACTGTGTTCTTACTGAACGTGAAAGGGATAATTCTGAGTTCAATAAGCTACGTATTTATTCCAAAAGTCCTGAAAGTTCTTCAGACACATACAACTGAACTCACAACCCCCATCACAATATTCCTTTCAAGAGATTCACAGACAAGGATGATTACTTATGATGCTTACTTCACAGATAAAAAGCTGAGTAGGTGAGGGGTGGAAGGACTAAATCGGGGTCATTCACTGAATCGTCTGCAGAGTCTGGCACAGATTCTGCTTCCTTCTCCTGTCTTCTCCCCTTTGGAAACTTCAGGGTTGTAGTGATCTCAGACTTCACTTAGTCGAACTTCTTTATGTTACACAGGTGTAAACTCAGGTTCAGGAAGTCTGACCCAAGACTTAGTCAAAGTGGGCTCTTTCCTTTACACGACGCCATCTCTCAAGATCCACAGCCCTAACTCACCATTTGGCGGTAGGAAAAAATGGCCAGAAACGAAACTACGTAAAAGAGTCCAGAACCAGGCTCCACCTCCCGGATCAGGCAGTCTGGGCCTCCAGCTAACAAAGCATCTGGTCCGTGCTTCGGTATGGGTTCCCTACCCGGCCCGGGCTGCTCCTCTCCAGCCTGCCCGCCCGCCCCCAGCACCGCAGCACTGCCCGCCCGCGGGGGCCCAAGACCCGACCCTCAAAATCTCACTTTCGTGTTTCGGCCACCCGCGCGCCACAGCTCAGGCGACGGCTGATGGCGTCACCTGTACTTCCGCCTGCGGCTGCGTTCTAGTCACCAACGAGCAAGGAAGAAGGGAGGTCTGAAGGGCTGTGTGCGGGGGAAATAGCGAGGAAAGAGAAGAAATCGGGTGTAGCGGGCGCCACGGCAGCAACCACGGCCCTCCTCTGTCCCCGGCGTCCCCCCATCGGAAGTCGCCCTAGGCACACTTCCCCCGACTCTGGGTAGTCTCCGCTCCGCTTGATCTCCCGACACCCCGGTCTCCCTCTTCGCCTCTAACCACCCCCTCCTAGCTCCCTCACACTCCCTCCCTCTCCCTCCCTCCCTCCCATCGTCAGGCTCCCCGCCCTTAGTATCGCGAGACGAGGTGAGAGCTGGCGGAGCGGCGGCGGCGGCGGCAGCAGTAGAGGTGACCGAGGCGGTGGCGGCGGAGGCGGCACCGAGCGCTGTGTTGGCCCCGGTGCGGCCGAAGTCGCGGTAGAGCGTAGCCCCCACGCCCCTCCCCCGTCCGCGCCCTCCCTCTTTCCCCGGAGATGGAGAAGGCAACGGTTCCGGTGGCGGCGGCGGCGGCGGCAGCTGAGGGAGAAGGGAGCCCCCCGGCGGTGGCGGCTGTGGCGGGCCCCCCCGCGGCTGCACCGGCGGCGGAGGTCGGCAGCGGTGTTGGCGGCGGCGGTGGCAGCGGGGCTTGCTCGGCCTCGTCTCCTCGTGGGATGGTGCGAGTCTGCGACCTGCTCCTGAAGAAGAAGCCGCCGCCGCAGCAACACCACAAGGCCAAGCGTAACCGGACTTGCCGACCCCCCAGCAGCAGCGAAAGCAGCAGCGACAGCGACAACAGCGGCGGCGGTGGAGGCGGCGGCGGCGGCGGAGGCGGCGGCGGCGGCACCAGCAGCAACAACAGCGAGGAAGAAGAGGACGACGACGACGAGGAAGAGGAGGTTTCTGAGGCAAGGGCCTGGTTTCAAGGGAAGGAGGGAGGAAGGGAGCGTAAAGGATAGGGGCCAAAGGTGGGAGGGGACTTGCGGTGGGACAGATTCCTGTGGGCTTGATCTGTCTTAGGGGCCAGGCTTTCCACTGCCCCCTTTCTTTCCCCGGCCGAAATTGTGAGGTGTGGACTTGTGGGGGAGGGTAGCTGACACGTGGGGGTGGGAGGACCACGGAGTGCACAGAGTTGGTGAACAGCACGCTACCCTGGCTTGGTTCACTCGGTTTAGGATGGAGGGAATCGCTTCGATTCCCTTTTTGCCCAGCCGGCGGGGTCGGCCTCGGGCCAGTAGGGCCGTGTTACTCCTGGGGCGGGGGCGGGACCAAAGCGGGAGGGGTAAGATAATAGGTAGATGAGTCTCGTGGGGAACGACTAGGAGGTTGGTAAATTTCTCCCACTTGTGAGGTGGAGGGGAGCAGTTTTGGGGGGAGGCAAGGTTGTAATGGACTCAGAGCTAAGTATTTGTGTATGTGAGAGACACGTGAGAAGCTGAGAAGCTGTACTTTTCCATACTGTTCTGCAGTTGTTGTTGTTTTTCATAACTATTGTGGCTGCTGAAGTAACCTTCACTTCCTCAATCTCTCAAGGATTTTGGATGAACTGATCTTATGTCCATATACATTTATATGTAACTCAGTGGATGAAAAATATGTTTCATCCTTACATGTACATACTCTTACATTTTCAAATGCTTCCTTGGTGAGGAAGAATTAAGCTAGGCCCTGTTGCTTTCCAGATAACGTCAGGCAGCTGAAGAGTCTGCTTTGGAGCCAGGCTTGGTTGTGGTGAGTTGGAATAGGAAGGCCTCTTGGTTTGTCCTAGTGATCTGGTTTCATAATAACTGTTTATAATTTTTCCTGGGTCCACAGACAGGCGGCGTTGCAGGACCTCATTCTTCAAAGAAGACCATTTAACCAAAACTCAGTATAACATACCAACCATACTGAGAACAAGCAAAGAAGAGTTAGCCTTACTAGTTAGCAGCTCTTTTGTAACTCTTTTGTCCACTCCCTGTAATGGAAGCTCGAAAATGTTGATCTGAAGAAAGAAGTTGTAACCTAAGGCAGCAGAAGGAAAGCAGCTTTAAAGGCTGATTATAAATTAACTTATAAGAGAGAACAACTGAATTATCTAGAAGTACCACTTGCCATTTATTTTCCACAAGCATAGCTAATTTTGGTACAAGGCTGGTTTTTCGAAAATTGCATTATTGGAACTTGGGTTCCCTAATTTCAAATAGGGAAATACCTTTTAAAGAATTTGAGACTTGTCTGTTAGTAGAAGACCAGATTCTCTTTTACCTCAGACTGGATAAAGTCATATCGGTAGAGATGTAATAAATAGTTCGTGCATGTATACCAAAAAGATGGACACTCCCTGCTATTTCATTTAGCCTACTGAATTCTAAGGGTAGGTTTGTATTGATAGATTTTGTATTGACCTAGTTGGGTGTTTCAGGATAGTGTGTTGCTCAGCCTGCATATGAAACAGTGAAGAGAAGGATGTGACAGGATCCTTATTTCCAGTAAAATCTATTATATGGTACTTAGAATCATTCAATTGTATTATTTTTACAGAGATGAGAAACATTTTAGAGATAATCTCATCTAACCCTTTTATTTTAAAAATGAGGAAAATGAGACTTTTTTTTTTTTTTTAAGGAAACTGGTTGTGGTGGTAACAGCAAAAGTGGAAATCAGAGTTTTCTAATGATTCAGACCAGTATACTTTTCATGACAATTTATTCCCTGTATCTCTCTCCTGACCTTTTTCAAAAACTAGGCAGTCAATTGCAAGGTAACACAATCATGCAGCTATGGGCAAAATACCAATATTTTATTAAGATTTTAAATTCTCAGATAAAGTATCAAGCTCTGGTTTGGAACTTAATATGAAGTTGACTGCAGTACTTACTGAAATATTATTCTCTAAACTTCACATACCTAGATAGTTCTGTCCATTGGAATTGAGCCTAATAAGCAAAACTTTTAGTAATTCATTAAATCATGTAGAATAGGCTTAAGTTTGTAGGTGTGTTAGTTTTGTGAGTTGGGTTTGTTTTCCTTGGAAGATAGGAATGGTATATGTTGGCTGATCAACTAGGGGAGTGTTTTCTTTGTTTTTAATATGCTTTATTCTGTCTTCTGTACAGTGGTGTAAATAGTGGGTTTGTCATTTGTTATGGAGCTAAGTCAGGAGAAATAAGTGGAAGAAAGCACAACCATTTGTATATATCTATACAGGTACATGATGAGGGATAAGCAGACAGAAGGACAGTATGTCTCTGCACCTGCCTCCATCCTTGACCAGAATAGAGAAATAAATAAACGTAATCGTCACTGTACACTATAAGCTAAATGGATGAGTTGTGCAGTGTTTTTCATTTCATTACCATTTTATTGACATGTTAGCAGAAGTTTAACTTTCTAGAGCTAGGAAATCTTGTGACTAATACTTAATTGTACTTCTTTTCTGTTATTGGCTACACAATGAAAAATATGGATAACGTCTTTGAGATTATTCTTCCAATAATTCTTCCAATAAAAATCATTGAAGGTTAAGAAGGAGTAAGAAAGGTTATAGTTTTGGGATATTTAACCTACAAAATTGGAGGATAATTTAACAAGAATATATATGTTTACTTCGATGAAACGCTAGCTGGATATTCTGTATATCTGCTGAAAGAGGGAACACTGGAAGGAAAGGAGATTCAATTTAAATAAGAGCTTTATTTGAATGTTCAAGAACAAGAATCTAATTTTTCATAAACGTTAGCATAGGTTATTGAGAATTGGATTTTCTCTTCAGTATTTCAGAATAAGGATAATCATGTTTTAGATAATTTGTGTAACTTCAGATATTCCTTTACCCACCTCCCCAATCTGATGCAAAACCTTAGATCAAAAATTGAAAATTGCAGGGGCTTCCCTGGTGGCGCAGTGGTTGAGAGTCCACCTGCCAATGCAGGGGACACGGGTTCGTGCCCCGGTCCGGGAAGATCCCACATGCCGTGGAGCGGCTAAGCCCGTGAGCCATGGCCGTTGAGCCTGCGCGTCCGGAGCCTGTGCTCCCCAGCGGGAGAGGCTACAACAGTGAGAGGCCCACATACTGCAAAAAAAAAAAAAAAATTGAAAATTGCAGTAATTTTCTCAGTTTTCAATGGGTGACTAACCAATATGGAAAATAGAAATGTATTTCCTAACATAAAAGTTGTGATGCACATCTTTTCCGATTAGTGGATTTCCGATTAGATGGAGCGTGGATTCATATCTTTGGTCCATCACGCACGTTTGTGATCTTGGGCAAGTTACATAATCTCTCTCCAGTTTCCTTATATGTTTTTTTTTTTTTTTTTTTGGCGGTACGTGGGCCTCTCACTGTTGTGGCCTCTCCGGTTGTGGAGCACAGGCTCCAGACGCGCAGGCTCAGCGGCCATGGCTCACAGGCCCAGCCGCTCCGCGGCATGTGGGATCTTCCCGGACCAGGGCACGAACCCGCGTCCCCTGCATCGGCAGGCGGACTCTCAACCACTGCGCCACCCGGGAAGCCCCCTTATATGTTAATGGTGATAATAGTAGATTCTATCTTATAGCATTGTTTTGAGAATTAAATTAGTTAATACGGTTTTCATGTATTCACATTTTCACCCTTACGCTGTGGTGTCGTCATATTTGTTTCATTACTCATAAATGTTTGGAGTTTCTACTATATGGTAGGAATTTTACTGTACTGAGTAAGCAACGGTGAGCAAAACTATTTTAAGACATTGATTTAAAAATACACCAATGAGGGGCTTCCCTGGTGGCGCAGTGGTTGGGAGTCCGCCTGCCGATGCAGGGGGCTCTGGTTCGGGCCCCGGTCCGGGAGGATCCCGCGTGCCGCGGAGCGGCTGGACCCGTGAGCCATGGCCGCTGAGCCTGCGCGTCCGGAACCTGTGCTCCGCAACGGGAGCGGCCGCAGCGGTGAGAGGCCCGCGTACAGCAAAAAAATAATAATAATAATAATACACCAATGATTAAATATAAGTTTGAGGAAGTATGAGAGTGAAAACAAATGGTTAAATGTGTATCCTGAATAAAGTATGTGTAAAGTATACAGATGTTCACAGGGGATATTCATACTCATTTTAAAGGCAAAGATACTGGGTTAGAATGGTTTTAGGTAACTTCATCAGGGTTACGTAGCTGATAAGTGGCAGAGCGGACTTAACCTGTGTTTGATTCAAAGCAAAGCCTGCCTATTCATTCACTCATTCACATGCTCTGGTATGACGTATGATGTTGAGTATGACATCAGTGATGTTGGCATTTCAGATAAGTTAAAACAAATTCAGATGGCATAGGGGAAGATAGTTTTTGGCAGTAGGACAACCACTGAAGACAAATGAGCTACCCTGAGCTTTTCTTTTCTTGTTCTGAAAAGCTCATTAAAAAAAATACAGAGAAGTACAGATAAATATATTCATATTTCCACCATTTAGAATTAACAGTTGCTAACAGAATGAAACTTTATAGTGAAAACCACCTTGTCTAGAGGCAATCTTTTTTGCTTCTCCCTGCCTTTCAAGACTTATGCTTTTTAAGGTTATCTTAGAAAAAAAAAATTCCTTTTAAATAGGAGATGTTAACTGAGGGTCTGGATAGGCTGTGAATACCCTGGAGTTAAACTCAAGATTTTGTTGAAGGTGCTTATAAGTAGTAGTAGTAGTTGTTGTTGTTGTTGTTTTTCTTCTTTTCTTCCCTTAACCTGTAGTATGTGTGTAAAACTTTCATTAGATACCATACTCAGAAGTATATGACCACCTCCTCCCTCCTTCCTACCTTGTTATTTTGAAACATTCTCACTGCGTGGTTGTGGGAAATCAGGCGAGCATTTATATGGATTGTTTAGAATTGGGAAACTTGCTTCTAAGGTAATGTGGTAATGAAGAAGGCATATTTGTGTTGTGAAGTAGGGGGTCGCAGATTTATCTGTTCTTTCTGGTAAATTAGCCCTATGCCTACTCTCTCTTCTCTTAAATCCTCATATTTTGCCTTTTAATCGATGAAGCATTTTCATCTAGTCTGCTGTGTTCTGTCAGATCCAAAGACAGAAACTTTGTCTTACACATCTCTCTATCTCCTACTGCACCGTACCATGTGTGTTATTAATAAGTCATAGCGTCTTACCTTTGCTAGGATTTGGTGAAGTCAGATCTCTGAAGTAAAAATAGTTTATAAATATATCTTATTTAGTTACTTAGGACATATTTGGGACCTCAAGTCTTTTTTATTTTTTTAAAGATTTCTTCTTTTTTGAAAATATTTATGTATTTATTTACTTGGTTGCATTGGGTCTTAGTTGCGGCAGGCAGGCCCCTTAGTTGTGGCTTGCGGGCTCCTTAATTGAGGCTCGCTGGCTCCTTAGTTGCAGCACGTAGGCTCCTTAGTTGTAGCATGCGAACTCTTAGTTGCAGTGTGCATGTGGGATCTAGTTCCCTGACCAGGGATCGAACCCGGGCCCCCTGCATTGGGAGCGCAGAGTCCTATCCACTGCGCCACCAGGGAAGTCCCTGGACCTCAAGTCTTAAGGTAACAGAACTTGGTTGCAGCTATTTATGGTGGACCCCTGTCAGATGCTTTTATGGGATTCTAATTACTCAGTTTAGTCTAGTCATTAACCTCACCAACCTAACTGGAGTTAGTATTGTGAAAGTTTTAACTGTTGAATAATCATCAAAGCAGTACATTTTGACTCCCAGAAATTCACTGGACTATTTGCTAGACTGCTTCTACTAGCATCCAAATTAGACCATCAGTTGACTAGGAGGTTGATTTTTAGGCCCTTGAGAGTATTTGCACTTATGACAGTATATTCTGCATTTTTTAAGGATAATTTAGTGGCTTAGGAAATGTGGATATAATGAGCTTCCTTATAATTTTTCCGTACTTGACCATAGACAAAAAGGAATTTTCACTTCCTAATGGTATGTGAATTAGTGCCTGCTGATTCCACTTACATTTTTGTTAGGACCGATAGGGGGCACCAACATCCATGGTAACCTATGCCAAATCTGACTAACTTCCTTCAGCTTTCACCTTTTGAAAAAAGAAACAAGTCATTAGGGGGGAATAGAAGGTGATGGGTAAATATGAATACTCCTTCTAGTGCCTGGAACCTTACCTTTCTGGTAGAGTTATGCCTATCCATTTGCCACCCAGAAGCAAAATACCCTTCCTGACTTAACGGTGTTTTTACTTCTTAACTTTTTTTTTCTTTTTTTTTTCTTTTGTCTTTTGTCTTTATTCTTATTCAGTCATGAGGGGAAGTGGAATTGTAGAGCATTATAGGTATCATTTTATCATGATTTGTAATTTGGGGTTTTAATTATTGAAAAGGGACATGCTGGAAATTTTATCTTCCCCAAGAATGCTATGAAAAAATCAATATAGACTTAATTATTGAAAGCATAAATTAGGTTGACTTCTGTCATACTATGAAACTCGTAAACATTACCTGATCTTTTTAGAGTTGACTTTTTATGTTTACTTCAGGGTGAAACTAGAGATAAAAGAGGGTCAGGTGGAAAAACATGTAAATATCACAGTACTTTAGGAATTCCTTTTGGAGCCTATAATATTATTAGTGTTTTTATAGATAATTTTGATATATAATAAAATCTCTCAAAGTATGCAGATGGATCATATTAAATTGTACTGATGGGAATGGACAACAAGATTATTGAGAATAGATTGAAAATTTTAAATAGGTTTATGTGAGTCATGGGTAAAAAAATGTGCTTTTTTGATTAAATGGTCTGAAGCAAAGCATGCTTTTTCAGTAAAAGTTCAACATAACGTTAAACAAGATTAAATAAGGTATTAGAGATAACCAAAATCATAATTCTAATTTTAAATAATGCTAAGATATATCTGCAAAAAATAGATTATATGTTTCTGCCTGCTGTACCATGAAAATGATTACTAAAACTAAGGAAGTTCTAGAGAGAGAGCTTAAAAATGATTGGAAGGTGAGGGATGGAATCCATGATCAAGGAGGACTGCTGATTATCCTTAATTATATTCTCATTGCTCTTATTATTTAATGTTCAAATTAACCAGTTACTCATACTGAGTCACAACATGAAGAAAAACGTGAGGTGTATTAGTGTTATTTCAATTTTGAAAATAAGTAAACTTATTTCTCATTTCTTGAGATTATTTGAAAGTATAGACTAGACATGGCAAATTTATGAAACTAGTTTGTAGCTGTGCATCTCCAGTAGGGCATATTCCCCTCCCGAGCTATCATTTGGTCTCATTTAATTTTTAATTTTTTAATCCTCCCTGCCCCCCAGTAAAAAAGAAAGGAACAGAAAAGAAAAAAGAAAAGTGGAGAAATAAAAGACCTATCCTAAAATTAATTCTTGGCTTGGTCTTTCCTCGTGGAGTGTTTTTTAATTAAAGAACATTTGAGTGAAAAATATTTCCGAGAGATCTGTGGAAAAATTGGCTTCATCAGTTTTGAATTTGGAATAAAAAAACATTAACATGAAGTTCTGTTTTCCTTTTCTTCTTTCCTATTGCCCTAAATCTGAAACCTGAGAAGAAAAGGAAGTCTTCCTGTTTGTGTTACACCAAATCTGTTTTCAGTTCAGTCTTTGACCCCATTATTGTCTTTTCCCTTCTCTGTGCCACATTTCCCCCCCCCCTTTTTTTTTATATGAAGTTAATAACAAAAATAGTCCTGTTGCAAAGCCTCTAGTGTAGTTCTTACTAGTGTGAGATTTGGTATAGGAGTTGATTCTTTTATTTGCCAAACATTTATTGTGTATCTGTGTGTGGCTGTTTTTACTATATAATAATCTCAACCATTTCCTTCTCAGGGAATATGAAAAAGTTAGCTATATTTAAAATCATAGCTCTATATAGTTAGTAAAACTTTTAAACTTGCATACGTGAAACTTAACACAGTGATGGAATTCTGTTTTTTATGATTTTTAGAAGATAAGTATAACTATTAGTATATTTTTCTAACTAAGTTTATTTAAGAGGCATTATTGAGACCTAGCATAATCACTTAGGACTTTTGAGGGTTTTGAAGAAATTGAGACATTATTCCCAGCTTCATAAAATTTAAATCTTGTTGAGACAAAATTAATAATAATTTAAAACTGTGAGGATGATTTTAATCCTGTATGATTACTTTACTTGGGAGTCTAACAGTTTTCAGTGTATCTGTGTACCTTTAGAATTGGTCTCATTATAGGGATTGTTCGGTTTTTGCATACTGATAGTGTAGACTTTACATCTTTTATGAGTGTCTCTTGGAATACTCACTAATTTGGGGTATTTTTTTTTATTTAAAAAAAAATTTTAAGATGAGGCGTGTTATGTGATAGTTTTTTAGAGTGTCCTTGACTACTAAGTTATACCAAAGAAACATTCATTCTAATTTTACCCTGAAGATTTTGTAGTAAGAAAAGAGGTAGCTATACTAGTATACTTATGGTTGCTGCAGGTAGAGATGGGTTAAAATATGAAAAATTGAGTTACAGGGCAATGTCAAGTGCAGAGTTAAATATCTTTTAAATTAGATCTTAAATACAGTGTTTCTATAATTAAACATTATTAATTAATTAAGCATACATATTTGTAGAAACTTCCACATATTTGTAGAAAATTTGACAAAATCAAAAAATACCTAAGGAATACAAAAATCACCTAATCTTTTCTCCAGAATTAATCATTATTATTTGAAATCATCTTTGCGTTCTTTTTTTTCTCAGATAATGATTACATATTTATTTAACTATAAAAACTATTGATTTTTTTGTTAAAAAAAAAGAGTCTTCTAATACATGAAGGTTTTATCCAACTCTTAGAGTAAATGCTGCTAACAGCTTGGTGTATATCAAATGGTCTAGTTTCTTTGTTGGTGAGAGTGAGTTGAATGAGAGAGATGGTGTGGGTGTGGGTATGTGTGTGTGTGCGGGGGGGTGGTGTCTGAGAGAGTATGTTAGGATTTGGCTTATTCTCATTTACTTATGAATGTTTCACAGTATGATGTTCATAATTTATTTGATCTTTTATGTTGGTAGACAGATTGTTTTCAGTACATTGCTATCACATACACATTGCTGAAGTGAACATCCTTTTACAGTTATTTTTGAGTACAAAAGTATTTCTTTGGAATGGATTCCTGGAAATGGAATTTAAGGGCCAGAGGTTATTCACTTGTTAATTTGATAAATGCTCCCAAGTTTTACTTCCATCAACAGTGTGTAAGAATGCTACTGGATTTGATCATCTTAGTTTTTAAAATCTGTTAAAGAAAAAATAGTGTTTTGTTTTTGTTTTCCTTATTACCGTTGACATTGAGTACATTTTCCTGTTTATTTTTTATTTGGATTTCTTTTGAAAATTTCCTGTTTTATCTATTATTACAGTTGTTACTTATTCTATTAGAGTTTTTTTTCCTTAGTGATTTGTGATGCTGTTTATATTTATGGGTATTAATCCTTCACGGTGTTGTTGCAACATATTCTCTGTTTACATTATTTTCACAATGTAGAAAATTTTTTATTTTTTTTTTAGTAAGATGAATTATTCTTTTATGACTCCTTCTTTACCCCAGTATTTAAACAAAATTTCTTAGATATTTTCTTTTGATACTTCTATACTTTTTTCCCCAAAGATACATGGATATCTTTTTGGATATAGTATTTAATTGTTTATCCATTTCTTATTTACTCTTTTCATTAGCATTTGACCTTGCTGACCAATCCTTGCCTCTTAAAAAGTGCTATTCTCTTTGCTATTGTAAAACCACCCTCTCCTGTTTTTACATTACTAGCTGCTTTTTTTGGTCTTCTTGCTTCCTCCCACCCCTGTGCATCCTTTGGTTATTTAGTACATCATTGCTCATTCCTGGGCCCTTTTTGGTCTTTTATCTGCTTACTTCTTAGGTGATTTTATCTAGTTTTGTGTCTTTATATATGCATTTGCTAATGACTCAAGTTTATATCTCCAGTATAAACCTTTCTTCTTGAGTACCGGGCTAAAACTTCTGGCCACCCAACAGTTGTACAAACCTTTCTTCCAACACAGTCTTCTTTCTTCCTCAAGAGAATCAATCCAAAGTCCCATCTGGATACTACATATAGCTCACAGTGTAGGATATCTACATAATGCTTGTCCTCTTAATTCAGTCCAGTAATCTGTAAAATAATAAACAATGTATCTATCCTTCCTTTGCCCAACCCATTGTACAGTGGTGAATAGGAATAGGATAATCATGACAGCTTCTTTGGAGAAGGAAGGAATAAGTAGACAGCAGTCATTGGTCCATAGTAACAATGAAGTCCTTCTGGACAGGAGAAGACTCCCCTGGCAACTATGTAAAATCCTTGGTTAAACTCTGATTTTGCTCTCTGGGAGGAATGCCCTTTTGAATATTGTGTGTGTTTTTGACTTTGTTCTTTGGTGATTATTCCTTGTTATCTTCCTTTGCCACATCTGAAGTAGTAGG
Organism: Mesoplodon bidens; assembly: GCF_964165515.1. Taxonomy (NCBI): domain Eukaryota; kingdom Metazoa; phylum Chordata; class Mammalia; order Artiodactyla; family Ziphiidae; genus Mesoplodon; species Mesoplodon bidens. The sequence goes on along the minus strand of NC_138176.1, from coordinate 180,935,723 downwards.
CATTTGAGATTGCAAAACTTTTATAGCACTGTACCAGTTGGCATACATTTAGGGGCTGCAGGGTTACTTAAAGTTCAGTTATAGAGTTTTATAGGCCAGTAATGTGGTTTGATGGTAAATCTGTCTCAAACATTTAATAGATTTCTGTTCTGTTTTCTTTAAGTCAGTACCATGTAATCTCTCTCTTTTTTTTTTTTTTTTGGCATTACGTGGGCCTCTCACTGCTGTGGCCTCTCCCGTTGCGGAGCACAGGCTCTGGATGCACAGGCCCAGCGGCCATGGCTCACGGGTCCAGCCGCTCCGCGGCATGCGGGATCCTCCCGGACTGGGGCACGAACCCGTGTCCCCTGCATCAGCAGGTGGACTCTCAACCACTGCGCCACCAGGGAAACCCAGAAGATCTCTTTTTGTCATATTTTTTTGAAATCAACTCATTCTCTTACTTCTCTCTCTAGTAGGCCTTTTCCTTTCTCCCTGTGTTACCTGGCTACCTTGAGGGCATCTGAAATAATAGGCTTGGGTGACATATCAGTCAAGCTTTAACCAGAGAGGCAGAACAAGTAGGAGGTTTATATATACTAGATAGATAGATAGGTAGGAAGATAGATAGATAGGTATATATTAAGAAATTTATTACAAGGAATTGGCTTACACAATTCTGGGGGCTGGCTAACAAATCTGAAATCTGTAAGGTAAGCAGTTGAAAAGGTAAGAGCTCAGGCAGGCTGGAACACATGGACATATGCTGAAGCTGTTCTCCATAGGCAATTAGAAAAGGAAGATCTGGTGAAGGGATAGCAGTCATAGACTCACCTGGTATTAAGAGTCACATTTGTCAGGAAGAACCCAGTCTCTTTTAAGAGCTCAGCTGACTAGGTCCAGCTCACTAAGGATGATCACCCTAGCTTATTAGGGACTTTAATTATATCTGCAAGTCCTGCCCCCCACCTCTAACAGCAGCACCTAGATTAGTGTCTGAATAACTGAGAGAAAGTATTTACCAAATGGCTGTTGCCCTTCTTTCCTCTTAGTTTACCCTAACCAACTTGACACATCAAAAAATCATCATAAGTGGGAAAGAAGCACTCTGTACCTGATCTTTGCTACTTTCTGACAAAGAATCTTTGAGGTCACAAAGTTAACTCCTTGTATTTGGAATGCAGAAACAACTGCCTTTCCCAAACCTGAGAGACCCCAAATTAGACTATTATAGAGTAGGGTTTGCTACTGAGAGATCTTCTCTCAGTGGCACTATTTTTTTGTCTATCTCTGCTTACAAACTGCCTTATTCATAGTTGAGTTGATCTTTCTAGTTATTCTCTAAACAGCTAACACATCAATATTTTGAATTTTTCTAATTGCTTTTCTTGGAGCTCCATACCTGGTAGTCATGTGATGTGCCCTACTCGTTATTGCAGGCAAGAGTTTTACAAGATGGTTTGCTACTGCATAAGACTTGCTGGCTTCCCAGCCTGATACACTTCCTTGCTACCTGTCTTCTAAGCCTTATCAGAATTTTTAGGAATTTATTATTGCAGCATTCCACTACTAACTTACTGTATTAGTTACAGTATAGGATGGGTTATTTGAACAAAGAGACTCCAAAATACATGAAGTTCAAACAGGGTAGATTATGTGATAATCTGGGGGTAGTCCTTCAGGTCATTCGTAGATCTAAGTTTCTACTGTTTTGTTACACCATCCCTTAACCTGTGCTGTCTAGTATGGTAGTAACTAGCCATACATGGCTACTGAGCACTTGAAATGTGGGTCTGGATTTTTAATTTTATTTAATTTTAAATTAATGTAATTTAAGTAAGCATATGTGGCTAGTGGCTACCATATTGGAGAATGAAGATATGGAACATTTCCATCATCACAGGAAGTTTTATTGAATAGCTGTGCCTTAGAGTGTTGACTTCATCTACAAGTTCTAATATGGTTTACCAGCGTTATGTCCATGTTTCACCCTATTGTTGGCTGAATGGTGTTTCCTCACAATTCATGCTGAAGCCCTAACCCCCAGTATCTCAGGATGTGACAGGTTAAATCAGGTCATGTAGGGTGGGCTCTAATCCAGTCTGACAGGCATCCTTATAAGAAGAAGAAATTTGGACATAAAAAGAGACACCAGGGATGTGTACACAGAGAGAAAAGGCCATGTGAGGACACAGTGAGAAGACGGCCATCTGTAAGCCAAGGAGAGAGGCCTAGAAGAAACCACACCTGCTGACACCTTGATCTTGGACTTCTAGCCTCAGTAACTGTGAGAAAATAAATTGCTGTTGTTTAAGCCACCCAGTCTATGTATTTTGCAAGGCAGCCCTAGCAAACTAATACACAGCCCATGCGAAATAAGAAATAAAAAGTGATCACAGATAGCTTCCTTTTAAGGAGTTGACCAAGAAATTGCAAACATAACTTCCTGTTATATCCTGTTGGCCAGAGCTTAGTTATATGTCCATACCTAGGACCTAGCTCTTGCTCTATGGCCATTATACCCAGATATAACTTGTGGAAGAAGTGTTTTACTAAAAGAAAAAGGGGAGTGTGGATATTGGGGGATAATTAAAGACTTACACCAATATAATTCTAGAATTACATTGTCCTTATGGCTAGCAATATAAGAAAAATAGTCACTTCTGGCTCCTGAAATATTCTTTTTTTTTTTTTTTTTTTTTTTGCGGTACGCGGGCCTCTCACTGTTGTGGCCTCTCCCGTTGCGGAGCACAGGCTCCGGATGCGCAGGCTCAGCGGCCATGGCTCACGGGCCCAGCCGCTCCGTGGCATATGGGATCCTCCCAGACCGGGGCACGAACCCGTATCCCCTGCATCGGCAGGCGGACTCTCAACCACTGCGCCACCAGGGAGGCCCTGAAATATTCTTTTTGGCCTGTTTTGGGTCATGTGTCCATTCCTGAACCAGCAACTTCTACTACAGAAGAAGATTTCTTTGTTCAGGCCTACATCATGTCTTTCCACTCCATCTTGGAGGTGGACTAGGAGAGGTCATTCCCACCTGAGCCTCATGGAATGGTTTCCCAAAGAAAGAGTGTTTCTATTGCCAAAATGGTGAAGTAGGAGAGTGGGAAGGGAAAGGATATTGGACATAAATAAGACCTTCAAATTATACCTTGAAACTTCCTCTCTCTCTCCATCTTTGCTGCCATTACCCTAGCGCTGGCTATTACCTTACTTAGACTTCATAGCAGCCTTCTAATTTGATCTCCTAGCTCTCTCTTCTGGTCTCACCATACTCCATTTATTATTCATGCAACAACTAAGCTAATCTTTCTGAAATGTAAATTGTTATTTGACTTCTCATCGCTCTTAGAATAAAGCCCAAACTTCTAACTTGGCCTTAGGATGTTATATTGACTCCAGTAAATGATTGTCTTTTGTCTCTTTTTCAGTATTTATATCTGTCGTTTGTTTTTCTTCTCTTATGGCATCAGATTTGAACAGGCCCAAAATGTTGAATAAAAGTGGTAATATAGGCCATCCTTGTCTTTCCCTTGTTTTAATGGGAGTGCTGTTGGGTCACTATTAAGTATAATCCTTTATCAATTTAGTATATCTCTTTCTTTTACCTTACTAAATATTAGCAGAAATGTATACTGAATTTTATCAAATGCTTTTTTGGCATCTATTGAAAAGATCATTTCTTCCCTCTCCCTCCAATCTCTTCATATAATGAATTGCGATAATAAATTTCCTAATTACCTGTGTTTGAGATACTTATTATGATGTAGTTTTCTTTTAACATACTGTTGGGTTTGATTTCATTAACCTTTTGATTTATATTTTCTATGGAGGTTATTCATTTCATATTAGATTTTCAAATTTATTGGGAGAAACTATAGATAATTTCCTTCTTACATCAGTCTTATAAATAAATTTGTGCTTTATAGATTTAATTTATATGCATCCTTTTTCCTTTCAATCTTATATATGTTGTATTTTTAACTGTTTTTGCCATTGAGTTGTTAGAAGTTTGATCAAGTGCTTTATTTGATCTCTTTATAGTCAAGTAATTTTTTAAGTGGCTTAAGTAATTTAGTGTGTACTTCTTAATTTTGTATAATTAAAACAATTTACTAACAGCACAACAAAAATTTTATTGTTTTAACCATTTAAGTGTACAGTTCAGTAATGTTAAGTGTGTTCACATTGTTGTGTAACAGATCTTCAGAACTTTTTCATCTGGTAAAACTGAAATTCTATACTCATTAGACAGCAACTTTCCATTCTCCTTTCCGCCAACTCCTGGCAGCCAACATTCTACTTTCTGTTTCTATGAATTTGACTACTTTAGATACTTCATATAAGTAGAATCATATAGTACTTGTCTTTTTGTGACTGGCTTATTTCACTTAACATGATGTCCTAAGATTCATACATGTTGTATCATGTAACAGGATTTCCTTCCCTTCTAAGACTGAATATCCCATTGTATGTATATATATATATATATATATACACCACATTTTGTTTTATCCATATATCCATCGACGGACATTCGGGTTGCTTCCATCTCTTGGCTTATTGTGCCTGTTAATTTTTACACTCAATTCTTGTAATTTGAATTTATACTGGCTTTGGAGGAAGACATGAACTTAGTCTTATGTTTCCAAATAGTTAATCAGTTGATTTAGCTATTTCATCATCTATCCTTTCCCACTATTTGAAGTACTACCTTTATTTCATATATTTAGACAATAGAACAATAGACTGGGTTATATCTGCTCAGTATGTACATCCTTATATGTATTATATTTGTATAACCTTAAGGCCCACGTACTAAAATTAGTTGTACTAAGCAATTTCCTGTGCTTTTTGATAAGTAGCTAATATCTGTAGGGTTTTATGGTTAACACAGTAATGTTCCATATTTTTCATCTTACTTAGTGGTCTTTTGAAAAAAAAAAAAATATATATATATATTTTTACTGCCTGTTAAGCCTGTAAGCAGGGTTAGCTTCTTTCTTTCCTTTCTTCCCTCCCTCTCTTCCAGATTTCTACTAAAGAAGTAAAGGTGCCTTCAGCACCAGCATCTATACCATGTTCTTATTGATTTGTGATGTCATTAGTCTTAACTAGGCTGCCTTTGGACTTGAACACCTCCATAACACTATTAGGGCAGGATCTACAAACTATGAATGTGTTTTAGTTCTCTTGCATTATCATTCCAGTGTTCTTTAGTTTTGTTTCAATATTTTAAAAATATATTTCAAATAAACCAGGAATAATTTAATACTTACGCAGCTGCTATTCAGGAAATGCCAAAATAGAAGAGCTGCTATATGACCTGAGATAGATAAGTTTTAATTCTATTGAAGAGATGATACATCTTTTAAACTGAACCTATGCTAAAGTATGTAGCAAAGTTACTAAACTATGACTGATGTTTGTTTATTTAATGTTGGTGGAGTCTTAAAGGGAGATTGCATTATCTTTTTTCTGTTTTTATGAAATCATGTAGTAAATGTAAATGTAAATTGTGTACTTGTGTAAACAAATTTTTGTTTTGCATAAATGGGGTCATTATAAAAATATTATGAAAATTTCTTTTTAAAATCAATGGTCTTATCATAGACTCTTCCCATATAAATACACTTATCGTTTATCTTATTCTTCTTAATGGCTGTGGAGTGTTCCCTTGTCAGGTATAATGACTTCCCTGGTTTTATTGAGTGTTTATAACTAGTGTTTTGGCTGTGTCCAGTGTTCTACTACAAACAATACTGCAGTGGACTCTTTTTGATATGTATCTCTGTGTATGTATGTCTGTATTTTGGTAGGATGTATTCCAATGGTGAAAGTGCTAGACCAAGGGTACATGGGTCTCTTTCTGTAACTCCCATTTTATTATGTGTATGAGCACTGTAATTTTTAAACTACAGTGGTTTTGTAGTGGTTTAGTGTGTTTTAGGATGTGCTATGTCAGATGTCAGCTTTCAAGCCCCATTAATATCTATTCTCTGTGGATGTCACTCTGTTAGCTGCTTTACCCATTAAGAGCCAGATAAAGTATCACCTCTTCCCTGAAAGTATTCATAACACTTAGAACATTGGGTAATTATAACCTCAATAACTCATATTTTAATAACTAGTATTTTAATGAGTGCTTACTATATACCAGGCACAGTTCTAATTGCTTTATGTATATCATTTAACCCTCACAACTCTAAGAGGTAGATAATAACATTATCCACATGTTTGTAGTTGAAAAAAAATAAAGGAAAAGAATAACTTGCTCAAGGTCACAGTAAATGATGGAAATAAGATATAAACATGGGCAGTCTCACATCAAAGTCTGCTTTTTTTAACTTCTATAGTTCACTGCCTCCCTACTACTCTTTCATGGTCTCCCTAGTAATTGCTCAAGAGATGTTTTGTATAAATTGTAGAACTCACTAGCTTATTCCATGTTACATTTTGGTCATCTTTACAGATCTGTGTGAATGACATCTTTTTCTAGTTTATGACCTTCCCCTGGGTCATTATACGTAAGCAGTAATAGTCCTGGTACATTTAAGAGTTGGTTAGAACACCAGATTATAAAACTGCACCCCACCCCCTTCAAAAAAAAGACTTTATAGGAGTGTAGTTAATGTTGCTCTGTTCTGTTATATCTTGTTGTTTCCCTAACTCCATCTTGGGAAAAAGTCATGTAATTGATCTTGAGATGGATTTCATAGATTGTGAGTGAATCATATACTATTCTTCCCCTTTTCTGGAACATCAAATGAAAATAGATACCTTGTAGATGACCTCTTTTATAGTAAGTTCTTAAAATGTGAAGTGAGAAGAATGCTGTCTTAGACCCTACTACATCTCTCAATTCATGCTGTCAAGTAAGTGTGATATGCAAGCTAAATCTCTCAGAGCCTCACCTAAAAGGGACTTAATAATACCTTCTTTCGGTGGGGATCAGATGAGCTAAGTGTGTGAAAACATTTGTGAACTATAACAGTCTCCGTAAATATTAGTTTTTAAAACTGAAGTTTGAGGAAGAATGGAGAGTGTTGTAAAAATGGGGTTACTGACTAGTAATATGTTTGGTTGTTTTTAAAAAATACAATTTAAAATCTGTAAGTTAGAAAAATCTCTTTTATTTTCTTTCCTGACTCCATTTAATTTGATTATTTTATTGAATTCATAGACTGCCAGTAAAACTCTTCAGCTGTAATTGTGCATGTAGGTTAATTTATTTTAGGTGGAGCCAGTGTTAGCATAGGAAGTGGGATTCTGTAATGAAGATTCCACAAATAATAGTTGTGTGGGTTAGATGATCTTCTAGGATTATATTCTAGATTCATTAGATCTTTAGTATTTAAATAGAATATATTCTTAAATTCCCCCAGAGTTTAAAGTTTTTTATTACTTAATCATACTGTTAATAAAGAGGGACAGATAAGAGTAATGGGAAAGTCAACATCCTTTTCTTACTCTTTTATCTCCTTTTCTGGGAATGATGAGGCAAACCGTATTTGGTGACTTCTCTGCTGTAGGCTTAGCAGGTGATTCAGTGGTTCTAGATAAAATGGCCAGGTATTAAAGCAAAGATCTGACCATGTTGTTTTCTTAAGTCTCAGAACTTCCTTTTTTTAAATAAATTTATTTATTTTATTTATTTATTTTTGGCTGCATTGGGTCTTCGTTGCTGTGCACAGGTTTTCTCTAGTTGCGGCGAGTGGGGGCTACTCTTCATTGTGGTGCACGGGCTTCTCATTGCGGTGGCTTCTCGTTGTGGAGCACAGGCTCTAGGCGCATGGGCTTCAGTATTTGTGGCACGTGGGCTCAGTAGTTGTGGTTTGCAGGCCCTAGAGCGCAGGCTCAGTAATTGTGGCGCACTGGCTTAGTTGCTCCACGGCATGTGGGATCTTCCCAGACCAGGGCTTGAACCTGTGTCCCCTGAATTGGCAGGTGGATTCTTAATCACTGTGCCACCAGGGAAGCCCCTTAAGTCTCAGAACTTTGAAAACATATCCCTAACTTACTTTGTGGATTGTTCTTTCATTTGTACCTTTCCTTCCTTTTTTTTTCTTACTCTACCCAGTATTACCACCTCTCAGTCCAAGATCCTCTCCACTATTCGACCCAGTTTGCTGGCTCCAACCCAAACTCTGGTACTGAGTTCTCTTAGCCAGAGCCGTGTTCTGGAATATATTTTAAGTTGTTAATGTGCTTTAGGTATGTGGGAGGTGTTTTTATATGTAGAAGTTCTTGCCTACTTTAGCCTTATCACCAGATCCTCTTATCTTGTATGCCAAGACATGAAAAACATGGGCTTGGTATTGCAGCTTTTTGTCTCCATGCACGAGCAACTTTGTTTTGTTTCCCATGGAGCCCAGAAGAATAGCAAGGGGAGCCATTCATTGGCTTAGACAGCCTTGAATGTTAAGATTCATAAATCTTAATCAAATACTAAGGGCTTCTGACATTACTACTAGAAGCAGAAGTTTCCCTGAAAATCTTAATTGAAGGGTCAGATTCCAATTTCATTAAACCCCAGGCATGTGAATACTTGGCAGTTTCTGTGCCTGACATAAAATTACATTCCATTATGAAATAACCCATTGCCTTTGTATTTGTTTTCCAATATTTCTCCTGGAAAAAAAACATTATATGGAAAAAGTTTAAAATCAAGTTGGGAAACTTTTGCATCCTGCTTTAATACTTTGTGACTTTGGGAAAATTACTGTTTAACCTCATTTTCTTCATCCATGTTGGGACTAATCATTTTTTCTAACAGAGTTTTTCTAAAGAATGGAGATAATCTCTATATCTAGTACACTGTCTTATATGTTGGAGGTATTCATTACTTAGTTTTTTTTGTATTTAATTGTTAAATGTAATTCTTGAATGAAGTTGTCATTGTTCTTTTCCAGTCAGGAGCAGTTTTCTTTACCTTTTTTAGGTCATGGATTTTAGTTAGATTCTGATGAAAACTGTAGACCCCTTCTCCCTCAGATGTACTTAAATATATACATACAGCATTTTGTAAATTGTTTCAGGAGGATAGAACTTTTGAGGCATAGGTCTATGAACCGTGAATTATTTACCTTAGGTGACGAGTGCTGGATTTCATCTTTCATCCACGGAGGAGTTCAATGACCTTCTGTGCTTTTTATCAGCTCTAAAATTAAAAAGTAAACAACCCCTTCCATACCTCTCCTCAAATAATCATATCAAAGCTAAAGAATTTTTCTTCCAGAAGTTGACACTATATAACCTTTCAGAGAGTTTTCTTTGGATATATAATAGATTAGAACATTTTAAATCACTACCAGTCTTTCCTCCTTTGTTCTTTTTGAAACCATTGGAATCTTGACTCAGAGAAAAAACTAGTTAAGAGATAATTGGTTTCTATATATGCTTTTCTTCCCCTAGAGGTATGAAGGCTGTCTTAGGAAATGATAGGATGTACTTAATAAAATTTATAGCTATTTCCTCATTCTGTGTTTAACACCAAACTATAAAGCTTTAATTTTATTTCTTCTGGCTTATTTTACAATTTTTGTCTTAACTTTTCTTTTAAATATGGTGCATTGAGTACATTCCTTTAACTTTCTTTCTTCCCAACATCCCACTTATATGGTTTAAAGATTGAACTAAACCACAGTTTTGAAAAGCAAACATTGGTCAAACTACCTTAAAGAGGAGTAAAAGAACTTCATTAGCTCTGTAGCTTTATATGTGCTCGGATGTGTGTGGGGAAGGAGGGGAGAAGATCCATTTTTAGGCATGGGTAAGTCCATATTTGAATAATATCATCAGTACTGGTTTTCTTTCAACATTTAAGTCTCTCTTCTGTATTAGTTTTATTTTCAGCCAGGCAAGATGGCTACCAGAGGAGAGGGGGGATGGGATATTATTCTAGCCAGACCTGGGTCATGTGGCCACCCCAGTGGTAGCTGGGAAGACTCACCTCCACCCAAATCACATGTAATATTTTCCCCACGGACAAGAGGGATTATATTACTAGAAAAAGGGACCGGGGAGAATGCGTGTTGAACAGTAAAATTACAGTTGACAGTCCACTACAGGTACCATCAGAGGACAAGAAATTATGAAGAAGATAGGAAGTTCATGGGATTCGATTGACAGCAAAATCTCAAAGGAAACTGAAACTCAAGATACCAGAGGTAAGCTCAGGTTTTCCTAGGGGAACCTCAGAAAGACTCCAAGCTTGGAGTCAACAAGTACAGAGAACAGTAGTGGGCAACTGGGTATAATCAAGAATTTTTTAAGCTTCCCTGGTGGCGCAGTGGCTGAGGGTCCGCCTGCCGATGCAGGGGACGCGGGTTCGTGCCCCGGTCCGGGAAGATCCCACATGCAGCGCAGCGGCTGGGCCCGTGGACCATGGCCGCTGAGCCTGTGCGTCCGGAGCCTGTGCTCCGCAACGGGAGAGGCCACAACAGTGAGGGGCCCACGTACCGCAAAATAAATAAATAAATAAATAATTTTTAAAGAATTATTTTCCAAAGTTCTGTGTTAGTTGGAACTCCTTCCTGCCCTTTCTCCAGTCTTACCAGCCCTGGTGGCAGTCATGCCTGCCCTCAGGCCAGAAGTCTAAGAACTGTTCTCTTTTAAGAAAGTGGATTAGCAATTCAGTAGGACATCTGAGGTGTTGGAACCTGAGAGAGAAGCAGAGGCACTGAAGCATGCCTCTTCAGAGAAAAGCAGTTTTGGCGGATCCCAGCAAGTTTAACTTCCTGTCTAGGTACCTTTCTGGGATACCTGCTTAAATAGTACTACCCTCCCATTTAAGGGAGACACCATTTGGGAAAACAAATTCGAACAACCTCAGAGAGAGCCAAAAGTAATCTTTTATATGCCAATATAAACAGACAGACAATTGAGGAGAATAAAGATGGAAGAGGATTAGATTAAGCTGACCTCAGATAAAATTCAGAAGAAAACTTCAAAGAAAAAAAAGTGTAATATGTATTTTACTAAGATTCAAGAACCTGTTGCAATGATTAATCATAGTTTCATTGAAAAAGTGGCAGAGAACCAGAAAAGATTTTGAAAATTATGAAGATAAATTTTAATGGATGGGTTAAATAACAATTTAGCATCAATCAAGACTGAGTTGTTGATCTGGAGCCAAAGAGGAGGAACTCTGTATATGTGAAGCAAAAAAAAAAAAAAAGAAACTCTGGAAAAATTGAGAGAAAAAGAGTATGGAAAATACATCACAAAGTTTTCATATCTGTAAATATGAGTTCTAGAAGTAAAGAACAGGAAGGTGGAAAGGAGAAAAATATTGAAAGAAATAATTGAAGAAATATCATGAGCCAGAGAAAGATAATGAATTTCAGATTAAAGGAATCCATCTACTACCACACAGGATGAATGGAAAAAGACCTATATCTAGACACATCTGGCAAAATTTCAGAACTCTAAGGATAAAAAGAAAATCCTCAGTTACTGCCAGAGACAGGGAATAAAAAATGGAAAATCAGGGCTTCCCTGGTGGCGCAGTGGTTGAGAGTCTGCCTGCCGATGCAGAGGACAGGGGTTCGTGCCCCAGTCCAGGAAGATCCCACATGCTGTGGAGTGGCTGGGCCTGTGAGCCATGGCCACTGAGCCTGCGCGTCCAGAGCCTGTGCTCCGCAATGGGAGAGGCCACAACAGTGAGAGGCCCACGTACAGCAAAAAAAAAAAAAAAAAGAATATTAAAGTATAAAATTATATTTGGCAATTCAGTTATGCTTTTTAACATTTTGTAAGCTATTGGTTTTTCAGTGGCTACCCTTTAAAGAATATTAACTGCCTTCACTGAGAGACATTGGCATATGTGTTCTTGAAGAGGATGGGAATTGTCAAGTAATTGTAAATATAGTTATCTCTGTTAAGAAATTGATGAAAGAGCTATTGAAAGATATGAATGTGGGTTAAATTTGGTTTCATAAAACATAGTAGTGATTTCATAAAACATGCTAGTGTTTATATATTACACACATAAAAGTTGTTATATATTAACTTCTGTTCTCTTATCTGGTGTTAGTTTCTATTAGATTTGGTAGTAAAACTGAATATCTGAAATTTGTGGGGGAAGTTGAAAGTAATGGTAGTAACATTGCTTCTAACGTAGCTGTGTTGTGAGATATCTTCATGATGACCAAAGAGTCACAGTTACCTTGAATGAAATCAGTATTTCTTTATATATATATATATATATATATATATAATATATATATATAATATATATATATATATATGGGGTTTGTGTTGGGATCTCTGGTCAGGATCAGGTTAGTGGAAAAGGGACTCCGTTTTGCAATTTTTGGCCTAGTTTTTTGGGGATATAGACAATTTAATGTAATACATTTCTTAGGAGATGGAATTATGATTCTGAAAGAGCACTTGCAATAATTGCTTGCAGGCAAACCATTCCAGATTTGTTATGAATAGACTAGACTAGAAACAGCAGAGTGGTAACTGGCATCATGAGAAACCAGACTGATTGGAGCTTGCTGCCAGCAACTCCAGGCCATCAAGCAACCAGAGAAGGAGTTGAGGTTGCAAGGTTCCTTTGGTAGTTTTTGCATCCTGATTATTTTGCGTGCCTTTGATACTGTCTTAAGTGACCTGGAGCTGTTTCTTGTGTCCCCTAGAGCAGAGGTCCCCAATCCCCAGGCCGCGGACCACTACCTGTCCCTGGCCTGTTAGGAACGCAGGCCGCACAGCAGGAGGTCAGCGGCTATGGAGCGGAGCTTCATCTGCCACTTCCCTTCACTCCCCATGGCTCGCATTACCGCCTGAACCATCCCCCCTACACCGCCAGGTCCTCGGAAAAATCATCCTCCACGAAACCGGTCCCTGGTTCCAAAAAGATTGGGGACCGCTGCCCTAGAGTAGGACAATCGTCCTTCCAGAAAGGTGGTAGAAATTGGTTACTCAAAAAAATTGGCTTTGGACTTGTGTCTTGTTGTAATTTGCATTTTTATCCCCAGGCTCTCTACTCTCCCCACCACTGTGCTTGTGGGGTTGGGGTAGGGAGGTAGGCTGTGTGTGTGTGTGTGTGTGTGTGTGTGTGTGTGTGGTATATTTATTTTTGTTGGTAGATACTTGTTGCTTTGGAACAGAAGAAATTGAGAGCACTGTACTATCAGTAGATTTAGCCTATTTGAAACAAAACCAAAAGATGTTGAAGTAAGTTATTCCTGTTATATATGTACTTGTTTATTTTTATTTGAAATGTTGTACAGACAAATTTGGGAGGTGAATGTTCTCCAAAAACAATAAAAATCTTGTCAATTTTGTATACATAGAACCTATTGTGAAATACTAGGAAAATAATGAATTCATGTTGTGACCTAGCATCGGTAGAGACAAGTGCAAGTGTCCAGCAGGCACAACTGTAATTGGAGATGTGAAAGGAGGGAAAGCTGTTTTGTTTCTTACTTTGCTTAGTCTGTTACTTATATTTGGACAAGACTGTGGTTGTGTTTAATTCTATACATGGGACACATCTGGATGAAATATTTGTTTAAATATAATAATACTTTCAGTATTGTTCTGAATGGAGTTTTGAGTTTTATTTATTAGTTAGATTAAAGAAAAATGGAAAGGGACTGTATATCAGAGAAGATGAAAAAATCATTGAAGATTTTGATTTTAGACTTTGTTGAAAATCAGGATCAAGTTTTTCTAGATTATAGACTCTTGAAGGTGCAGTAACTATTTGTCATTCTATCCATTGTGTAGTATAAAGCCTGTCACCTAGTAAGCACTCACTAAATATTTGTATAAATGAATGATCAAAATAGTAATTGATCTTTCAAAAGAAAGTTTACTAGGGACTTTTTATAGCATTAGCCTTGAGAAAAATTTTATTTAAGCAATAAATATCCTTCCTCACATTTAGAATATACTAATGGATGACCTTTGCATGATTTTATATATTAGGTTATAATTTTATATATCCTTGCTTAATCCTTTGTTACCTAAGCCTTTTAGGTGTTCCTCACATATCTAGAAGCCTGTCCAACTATTAACATTTATTTTGGAGGTTCTGGTGAAGTTTTAATCATTCTTATTTTTAAACATTATCATCAAAATTAGACCTGGGATACATGTCAAGAAACTGTGATAGAAGCTGTTTAGTGCTCTTTTTGTTAATAAAAACCTATCTTCTTCATCTTAGTTCACGTTCGATTTTTTTTCCAATAATGATGGAAGGATTACTTTAGAAATTTATGCTTTAGAAATGAATAGTTTGAAATAAATGTGGAAGGCAAACAAATGAACACCCAACAGTATTTTATTAATTTAGTTTAGTAAGAACATACCCAAAGAATTCTGGATCTTTATAATACTAAATTCCGGCAGAAACTTCACAACTTAGTTAGAGTCCATTAAACCTGTATGGAATTTGTATTTAACCGAAGTAGATTTTTTAAAAGTGTCATTTGACTCACCATCCTTTTCTCTTCTCCAAGTACATACATATAGATAGAATCTGCACTGTGGCTCCTTATTTTGTTTTTTGTGTTTTTTTGGTGGTAAATAAATTCTTAATCTGTCAAGGAATTAATGTTTTTTTTTTTGTTAAGGGGACAGAAGTTAGATGAGAGGAGATGTAATTTTCATTTGCATTTCCTTGAAAAGTGGAAATGATGAGGGAGTAAGGATAAATCTAGATACATGTTTTAAAACATGCTTATTTCTGATATGAGTTTCTCTTAATAGACTTTGTATCATTAATACTTACTATTTGTAGGGAAGCAGGCAGTCTCATTCACTGTCAGAATGTAAATTCAACCTTAGAGGGCAATTTGGTAACATAAAGTTTTAAATAAAGTTTTAAATAGATGTACCCATCAAGAAATTTACAGTACAGTTATATTCGGGTATGTGCAGAGTATGTGTGCCCTTTTGTTGGGCATGTTCATTGCAGTATTGTGAAATGTTGAAGCAACACAAATGCCCATCAAAAGGGAACTGATTAAATAAATTATAGTACAGTTTTTTAGTGAAAATTTGAGCAACTATCACAATCAAAGAGAGAGATACATATACTAATCTGAAACAATTATGGAGTATTACATTTTTAAAATGGAGATGAAGAAAAGTATGTACAATATGCTTCCATTTGTATAAAAAATAATCTACACTAAGATATGCTTTATATATGTAGGTTATTTCTGGAAGAATACACTAGGGGTGCTTTTTTTTTTTTGCGGTACGCGGGCCTCTCACTGTTGTGGCCTCTCCCGTTGCGGAGCACAGGCTCCGGACGCGCAGTCTCAGCGGCCATGGCTCACGGGCCTAGCCGCTCTGCGGCATGTGGGATCTTCCCGAACCGGGGCACAAATCCGTGTCCCCTGAATTGGCAGGCGGACTCTCAACCACTGCACCACCAGGGAAGCCCACTAGTTGTGCTTTTAGGGGTTGGTGAGAGATAGGTTTACTTTTCCCTATGTTCTCTTTTATATAGGAATGTTTTCTGTGTACATGTATTACTTTGCAGATAAAAACCATAGTTTTTTTAAAAAAAGAAAGTAATCTGTGGTGGTAATGAAAACAATATTACTGTGCTACATTAGACATACATTGAGGGCTTCCCTAGTGGCACAGTGGTTAAGAATCCGCCTGCCAATGCAGGGGACACAGGTTCGAGCCCTGGTCCGGGAAGATCCCACATGCCATGGAGCAACTAAGCCCGTGCACCACAACTACTGAGTCTGCACTCTAGAGCCCGTGAGCCACAACTGCTGAAGCCCACGTGCCTAGAACTCGTGCCCATGCACATCAACGAAGACCCAACGCAGCCAAAACTAAAAAAAATAAAATAAGTTTAAAAAAAAGACATATATCGAGAACCCCTAGTCATATTGTGGCATGGTTTGGCTTAGGAGAAATATAAGGTGAATTCGTGGGGATAGAGTTATTCTAATAATGTATATAAGGTATCAGAAATTTGACCATATTTTGTTAGCCTTTTAATTTAAATTCTGTTTAACTCTTTAATGTATGTATGTCACTTATGCTTGGTCCAGGCTATTTTACACTTCTGCTAAAATATAACTTACAGAGAGAAAAGAGAAAAATAGAGATATTATAAAGTAATGACTACATTTCACACATTTTGAGAGATGAAGTTTGTTCAGATTTTCTTTTTCTAATAGTTTGTTTTTATGTAGGCGGGTGAAATAATTACATTTATACTGCAACCAATTATTTGTCCTTGTTTTGTTTGAAAATGTGGATTTTGAAAAGTCTCGCCCTTCCCTAAATAGAACAAAATATTTGATGGGAGCAGAACTTCTTTACAAGGAATATTTGATTGAAAAAAAAATGTTTTATGTGGAGGAACAAACATCAACAAAATGTTAAACCATACAAAATAGGGTTGCTTGCTTTTCAACATATTTCTGTGTGTGTGTGTGTGTGTGTGTGTGTGTGTGTGTGTGTGTGTGTGTGTTTGGTTTTCTTGCTCCTTGTTCAAAGAAATCAGTGCTGGTCCTAAATAAAATTGTAACTTTCAGAAGATTCCTTTATGCAGTCTTGGTATTTATTAAGCTTCTTCTGTCCTTTTCCCTCACTTTTTGTGGGAGGCTTTTCTCTTCACTTTGGATGTTTGAATCTTCTTATTGTAGTAAGTATTTTCCTTTATGATTTAAGTCACTTACATCTGTTAGTTTGTGTTTGTTTGCATAACTGTTAGTAGGTTAACTATCATTTATGCTTTAATGCTTTTGCCATAGGTGAAAATTAAAGATTTTGAAATCCATTTAGGCAAATAGGAAAACAGGTTTTTTTGCCCACAAATTGAGGTTGAACTAGAAGGAAAGTGGCTTACTATTAGGATGTAGGGTCTTATAGCAGATGTATATGAATCTCCTTTCACACACCCTTTTGCCCAAAGTATCCTATGCTGTGGCATAGGTCCTCATATTAACAAAAGAACTAGAAAATAAAATTAAGAATAAATAATTACTTTGCTGTATAACAAAGAATTACAGGGACTTCCTAGTGGCGCAGTGGTTAAGAATCCACCTGCCAGTGCAGGGGATACGGGTTCAATCCCTGGTCTGGGAAGATCCCACATGCCGTGGAGCAACGAAGCCCGTGCGCCACAACTACTGAGCCTGTGCTCTAGAGCCCGCGAGTCACAGCTACTGAGTCTGCCTGCCACAGATACTGAAGCCCGTGCACCTAGAGCCCGTGCTCCTCCACAAGAGAAGCCACGGCAATGAGAAGCCCGCCCACCACAATGAAGAGTAGCCCCTGATCACTGCAACTAGAGAAAGCCCGCGCTCAACAACGAAGACCCAACACAGCCAAAAATAAATAAATAAATTTATTTAAAAAAAAAAAGAATTACAGAAATTCTCAAATATAGATTCTGTTTATATTCAACATTTCTAGTATCTTATTTCAGTGACCTAAAGATAATAGTCACAGAACACATGTTCTTATCATCAGAAATAATTCCTAGTGGTAGCAATAATTTAAAAGGCATTAGTATACAAAACTGGATATCAGATGATTCCTTTATTCATGCATTTGTTATTTAATCAACAAATACTTAAGTCCTTGCTCTATGCCAGAGACTGTGCTGGCCCTGGGTATACCTTGGCAAACAGAGCATTGCCTGCTTTCATCAAGCTTGTGATCTGTAAGGGAGAGACATGTTAAATGATATATAAATATCTGTAATTCTGTTAGAAAGCTATAATCACATCTTTATTAGTAAAAACTTAACAGTATATGTCAGAAAACATAAGGGAAGCACCGTATTAATGCTAGAACAGGAAGGAAGGAGACAGTGAATGGTTTGATTGACTTGAATCTTAGGGGGCCCGATTTCTTGTCAAAGTTGGAAAGCCTGTTCTTGGCTTATGGGAAATAAGAATGTATGAACATATGAGTTCCTTGAATTCAAATCTACCATTACTTCTGTTGGAAGAAGGTTTGAGAAACAGAAACTTCATTGATGACTTCTCCTAATCTAAGGATGAAGCAGTTTATTTGAAGTATGGAATGGATTGAGCTGGAAGGAGGAAAATAGTAAGGTCAGTTTTCTAGTTCTTCATAAGCTGTGTCTTAACAACGGACATTATTTTGTTTGAGAACCTCCAAATACCAGACACACTCATACATAAATGAAAGTGCTGTATATGGTCTGAGGGAAAACATTTTTAATATCATTTGTTTTCCATTAATTTCACACATCCTTTGAAGTCAGACCATTCTGGGTTTGAATCTCAACTCTGCTATATAACTATGTACTGTCTGCGACTTGATTTTCTCATCCATAAAGTGAGGGTCATATCATCTGGAGGAAGTATAGTAGATGGTTCAGAGGACAGACTCTGGAGTCAAGTACCTGGGTCCAAATCTTAGCTTCTTAACTTAATTAGCTTAGTTGCGAGTAAGTTGGGGAAGTTGCTTAACTTCTGTGTACCTCAGTTTCCAGAATGGAGATAATAGTAGCTACCTTTCTTTTAGGATTATTGTGAGATTTAATGAGTTAATATATACAAGGCACTTAAAGTGGTGTATCACATATAGTAAGCACAAGGTAATTATTAATGTTATTATTTTGAATTATTATCACCTAGGGTATTGTAAGGGTTAAATAACATGTTTATTTGAAAAACAATGACTTGTATATTGCCTTACACAGTGAAGATATCTCCTAAATAACAGAAACTGAGTAGTAGATACTTTATCTCATTTAATCTTCTTTTTTTTTGTTTTTTTTTTTTGTTTTTTTTTTGCGGTACACGGGCCTCTCACTGTTGTGAGCACAGGCTCCGGACGTGCAGGCTCAGCGGCCATGGCTTACGGGCCCAGCCGCTCCGTGGCATGTGGGATCTTCCTGGACTGGGGCATGAACCCGTGTCCCCTGCATTGGCAGGCGGACTCTCAACCACTGTGCCACCAGGGAAGCCCTCATTTATTCTTCTTATAAACCTGTTTAGAAGAAATTTTATCTTTTGTTGACTGTACCCAGGACAGTTTCTGATATACAATAGAAAATCCATTGTTGAGTGAATGTTATCCCTTTTCACAGATAAATAAACTAAGGCCCAAGAGAATTACAAAATCTTTCTACTAAAACATGGTATCACTTTGAGGAGACATTACTGGAAAGGCCATTCATATCATCACTGAGATTTGACCATATGTGAATGGTCTTTCCTGTCGTTTTCCTTTCCTTTAAAAAATTCACTTTCTCTAGTTAGGAAAATTTAGACTAGAAGAACTGTTCACCTTAGAGTTATAATTAGATTGGTTAACCTAATTGAGGGATCACTTCAAGTTCAGTTTGTATGGCACTCTCACAAGTACAGGGTTATTTTGTTAATACTGCAGAGCACAAAACATTGTTCCTCTCCCATTGCATTTTGTATATTATATAAGGAAGAAATTTGACAAAGTAAAAACTGTTACTAAACTGAGGCTCAATTACAGTGATAAATATAAAATTAGCTCTACTGTTACTCACCCACTTTATTTGCTGTTTAATGATCCAGAAACAGTGTTTCTGAATTTCATTCATCTGAAATATTTTAGTCTCTTGTAGTATTTATGATAAGGTGGGGGGAGGCCATTTCTTTGGTTAATAAATGAGGTTAAAGACATTCCTAGAAAATGCATATAACCGTGATATGTTATGGCTTGCCTCAGTGATTGTAAATCTGTTGAATGTTAATCTCATTTCTCTTAGATATTTCCTAACAGATTAGTTTATAGAAAACCAGTTTACCGTTAAAAACTACATTAAATTATTACTTTTGGCACCCTCAAGTCAGCACCTGTAATATATGTGTTACATAATACATATGGCTGATGTAACATTCCTAATTTGGTATTACCTTGCCTCCTTCTTTGCGTATTTAATACAGCCATTAATCTTACTACAAGGCTTTACTAAGGATAAATTGCTACGTAACCCACTTCAACCTCTTTTGTTCAACCAGGAAGCCAGACGTGTTTAAATAGGTTTTTAAAAAATACGTTATTATTTCTTTTTTGAAATTGTAGAGTTTTAAAATTTGAAATGGTAAAATAAGAGACTTTATTTTGCCTGTTGAAATTACTTGACAGAAGTTTGGTTTGGAATAGAGCTTCTGTATCTTTAAAAAATACACAGTGAGTCACCCCCTGCTCTTTTGGTAGATGCCTGGCTAGTGAACAGCTAAGCTGCTTTAGGCATGTAATAGAACATTCCATTTCCTGTTCCCTTGCTGACACAGAGGAGTGTTCCTGCTGGCAATGATCTAATCATAGTGCAGTAAGAAACATGGCAGTTTGATAAAACATGGTGGAGACAGCGGCTGAAATGGAAGCATATGTTCTAGAAGACATTCTTGAGGTAGGGCTAGGTTTGTAAATGAAATGAAAGTTGAAATCTGAACAAAGAAATCTTATCTGCCGGAATTATTTTACAGATGAATAGATTAGAGGAGAGAGCAAAGAGAGGCAGAGCATAAAAGCAAGATACGGTCAGACCTTATTCTGTGTGAGAATGTGCCAATCTAGTTCACATGATTACTAAAACCTTATTTTGTTTAAACCTAATGTTTTGTAAATTGTAGATATATGTTTGATGGGGAAAAAAAGAAAAAGAAAGAAAGGGCCTCGGACTTAATAAAAAGCCTTGTGCTGGTGGTGACCTTTAGATTAACTCATTAGAAGGTGGGGTCTGCAAAGCAGCTTTGAGTAGGTTTAGTATCATATGTCTTAGAATTCATTTACATATCTAAGCCCAAAACTATGCTTGCAGTTAACTATTAAAAACAGCTGGTTATTTTAGTTTCTAGGGTAAAATTAAGCATATATATTAATCTAATGGCTTAATTTAGCTGGTACATTCTGCTTCTAGGTTTTTCATGTGACTTTATTATAAAATAAATTATTAAATTAAAAATTAAAAGACTGTAAAATTTAACTAATGCTTGAGAGCTCACAAAAATCTGCATTTTGAGTCATGAGAATTTTAAATTATATTTTCTTTTTTTCCTGTTTGTGTCAGTGTTATAGAACCTATTTGCGTATAAATCAGTTCAAGAAAATACATGTCAAAGTGAAGCTATAATTGGTTTTGGCCTTGGATGTAATATACCATCAGATATTTGATATTTGTATTTATAGATATATAGATATTTAAATCCCATTTTCTTATTTTGGGGGTTGTAGGGTTCCCCCCCCATTAAAAAAAACTGGCTAATTTTCATGATGGTGTAATGATGCTGAGTGGTATTCCTAATACTTAGACTGTTAAGATAATTCATTAAATATTTTACTATCTTCAGGAAGAGAATTTGTTAGGGGGAGAGGGCTTGGGAGAATAAGCTGCAAAGGGCAGCTAGGCGGGGTTAACAGGAGAAAAAAGCCTATGCGCATTATAAAGTGCTGCATGATCAATGAGCATTTTCTGGAGTCCCTCAGTGTATGCTTGGAGCTGACATTGCAGCAAGTCTCATGGTTGTTCTGCAGAATGAAAACTGATTCCATTGTATTATCTAGCTCCTTGCAGACACCTGCCAACATACTCTTTACCCCTCTTCTAAGAGCTATTGTCTGAGTTGAATTCTCTGGTTAATTTCCATTCTTTTCCTTTCTTTTTTTTTCATATATTTTGACAGAATTAGTGAGTCTTCTTAGAAGTGGTATGGTGAATCTTATAAATAGTGATATATACTTTCATCAAGGAACTTCAATAATTAGCAGTGGTCACATGACTATTAGTGGTTCAGATTAAACAAGTCTAATTATAAAGTTCTAGTGGGACATTTTTATTTGCTTTATAAAAATTTTGCTTTGGATTTTAAAAGAAGCGTAACTTATAGATTTCAGTAAATTTATATGACATTTTCTTTGGTCATGTAAAATTTCAGCATATGACAGATTTTAGAAGTCTTATTTATTTTATGGGGAAAACCCACTTGGGCATAGTTTTATGCCTTAAGTTTAGGTTTTTCTAATACTATCTTAAAAATTGGCTTTTCATTATTCCCACTAAAACACAAAAGTGTTTAATGTCATGTTAAGATTTTACGTTGCCTAATTTGTTCATAGTCACTAGTTAGTTACAGAGGTTATTTTACCTCTGTAATTTTGATTGTTCGTCCTAGTTTTCAGTTTCTCTTAATTTGGTTCCTATACACCTGTCGCATTAAACCATACTGAGTTTTCTCTTTATTTAATATTATTTTATTTAGCTGAGTATTTGTCAATTACTGGCAGACTAGAAGTGCAAATTTTCCAACTAGTAATAAAATATTCTTTTCCAAAATTAAAAGTGCTCATAATGACCTAATGCTAAAAATAAAAGTTTAAAAAGAATAGACTTGCTAACTCTGAAGCTAAATATACCATTTTCTAAAGTACCTCATATTGCAAGTGAATAGATATATTTTATACAATGAGCTTTCTAGAAAAAAATTTTTAACGGGTTAGCTCCTGTGTAAATATCTAATAATGAATAATGAAGTTCATCTATATGTCACAGTGACAATATTATTATTGTATCTAATATTGGGCCAAACAAACTTCTAATATGTGAAGTTTGTCACCATAATTTTCATCTTTATGACTGTTTATTGAGCATCTGGAATTTTATATAGATTTCTGATTACTTACATTAAACATTGAATTCCTGCTATTTTTTTTTTTCTTCTTCGAATGTAACTTGGTCTTTTGAATCATACATTTTTACAAGGTGCTTTTATTTAAGTCTTCATAAAAAGAAAACAAAATCAATATCATCAGTGAATTAGTGCAGATTAATTCTCATAATGCTATGGTTTACCTTTTAAATTGTGATTGCTTATTATATATACCCCTGTGTATTTAACCTAAATTTTTAGATGATCATCAAAATCTTGAGTAAAATACTGTAAGTTTCTAAAACTTATAGTAAAACCGGAAAAGCTTGATTTCAACTTATATCATTGCTTCTCAGCTCTCCAAGGTAATGGATTTAATAGAATAACTTGGTTATTTTAATTATGCAAATAATCCAGTCAGTAATTTTCTTCTCCAAACCAAAGTAGTCAAAGTGTTTCTGTTCCTTTTGCCCACCTTAACTAATACTCAGGAAAATAGCCAAATACAGATGATGGAAAAGGGCTGGGAGCCTATGTAAATATCTCTTTTTTTGTATTGCTTATGTTATTTTTGCTGAGACATGATTATAATTTTAGAATTTTGATGTTCATCCTCTAGGTCATATATAGTAATGAACCTTAGTACTCAGAAAGATCAGTAAGAAGAAAAAGTCCTCCAAACTTTTTTTGGAAGGGTATATTCCAAATTTGTGTGACCAAGTGCTGTGTATATAAACCTGAAGTTTATACATAAGCTTTTTAAATATGAAAACATAAAACATATGAGAGGTCATTTCAGAAACTTGATTACTATATATTCTGGTTTCATTGTTTCTATTTGAACCATGTTTAGTAGTTTTTCTATAAGAATTGCTTTAGAAATGAGAAATTTTCACAAATCTTTTAATTTTAATAAAATTCAAAATACTTTCTTCAGGTTATATCATTTGATATATTTTTGCTTTAAAAAAGTAGCAAGTTTTTGAAAATAAAAATATTTACAGGGCTTCCCTGGTGGCGCAGTGGTTGAGAGTCCGCCTGCCGATGCATGGGACACGGGTTCGTGCCCTGGTCCGGGAGGATCCCACGTGCTTCGGAGTGGCTGGGCCCGTGAGCCATGGCCGCTGAGCCTGCGCGTCCGGTGCCTGTGCTCCGTAACGGGAGAGGCCACAGCAGTGAGAGGCCCGCGTACCGCAAAAAAAAAAAAAAAAAAAAAAAAAAATATATATATATATATATATATATATATATATTTACAGTGTTAAGTATAATAACTCTCATGCCCAATCTTGTTCCTTTGTCAGCTGGAGCCAGTGTCTAGCTTCATCTGTACTTGATTTGACAGGTTGTAATACATAATCTAAAAGCCTTAAATCTCTGTCATTGTTCCTTAGAGATTCAGTGGTTGAGGATTTGGCTGAACTGTTTACGGTGTAACTAAATTAAGGGTCAGATTTAAACATATTAAGTAGGTTTATTATGGAACCATTTCTTTCTCTGTATTTATCTTGACATCAGAGGGTTTTTAATAAAATAAGCTTGAAAGAGTCACAGGGACACTATTGTTTCCTTTTGATTTGTCACCATTATGGACTAGTGGTAAATAGTGTATTTTCATCTAAACAGGGGAAGTCCATTTGCTATTTATCATAAAAATTATTTTTAGTAATGATATAAAATCTCTGTGAAGTAGACTCTTTTGACAGTTACTTCCTATATTTCTTTTTAGTCTATAAAATAGATTGGCTTATATAATGCACATCATTTATATATTTTATCAGTAAGTCTTCCGTGGATTTCTAAAGTTCTGTATCTATATAGTTAGTATAATACTGGTGGCATTTTTCACTAGGAAGAGTTGGAGTTACTCTTAGGACATAAATATAATTTGATCTGGAGACAGAACAGTTTAGCTAAATAAGTAAATTATTTGAATTAATGTAAGTAACATTTTCCATTCATTAAGAGGCTTTGGAAAGATTGGACATTTGGGGCAGATTGAATCTCATAATTTCGCTCCAGTATTGAGCATCTTTAACATGCTAGGCACTTGAAATTCAATGAACTTATTAGTCCAGCTAACTTTGCTTCATGAAAGTAAAAATTCGGAAGATAGAATGTCTGTCATTGGTATTTAAACATTCTTGGATTCAGGATGTGTATAGGTTTGTATTCGAATACTAGTATTTTACTTCATTTGTTCATCTGAATAGTTTGAAACCCATGTTTTTAGCATTCTGAATTTTTTAGTACGCAAATATTTTTCTTTAAGCACCTTTACGTTATCTTTTTTGTGCTTATCTAATTGTTATGCATATTTATGAATGTCAGGCTGTCTAGAAAGTCCCCTAGATCCCATTTTCGTCTTTTTATCTGCAAAGATTTTTCTATTACCAATTCAATCAGTATGTTGTTATACATAATGTGTATGTATATATGTGTATGTTCATGCAACACACTCACATATATGCTTACATAAACTCTATACACACATCCATGTTCATGCTACATTATGCTTTATGAATACTCTTATGTATATATGTGTATTTTTATGCAACACACTCACATATATGCT
This sequence comes from Mesoplodon bidens, assembly GCF_964165515.1. Classification (NCBI taxonomy): domain Eukaryota; kingdom Metazoa; phylum Chordata; class Mammalia; order Artiodactyla; family Ziphiidae; genus Mesoplodon; species Mesoplodon bidens. The sequence continues at coordinate 180,910,568 of NC_138176.1, read as the reverse complement.
TACATATACTCTGCATACACACATTCATGTCCCTGCTATATTATGCTTTATGAATACTCTTATTTGAAAGTCGAGTCTATCTTGAACAGAGGGGCAGAAGTTGCAACATTGCTTTCACACACCAACTTTGGGAGAATGCATATAGGAGTAGTAGAAGATGACTAAGAGATACACTTATGTTAGTTAATAATCCCTCTAAAGAAGACTGATATTTTAGTGGAGTATAAAGACTTCAAACAGCTTTCAAAAAGATAGTATAACTAGAGGTATGTGAATTAATCTGTTACTACTCTCACATGAGAGTAAAGGCAGGGTCATCCAAATGCCACTGGTCCCACATTAATCCAACATAGTCCAGTGGTTAATGTGGAGGATGCTGTGAAGCATGCATTAGGAAAAGTCTACATCATGTATTATCTGCATATACATGTAGCAACATTGGCACTTTCCTGGTTCTGAATTGTTAGGGGCCCTGTTCTGACCCTTGACTGAAGAACTCAGTCTGATGTGAAATGACTTGATCACTACAAACTTGCTGAGTATCAAAGTCCTGCTTAATCATTGGTTCAGTTTTAATATATAGCTTCCAGATTTGCCAAGACAAAGGTCTTTCAGGAGGTGTTTGTAAATGTATGTGAGATAACTTTTGGTTTAATGAGTGGTTAGATTAATATTGGCCATTAATATTGGTCTTGGATGGAATCACGCTTCTAACTAACTGGCTGCATGTTGATAGATAGGTATATGTTGTACATAGGATGCCCACATAATTTTATGGTGGCAATAGAAATTGACCACATTAGTTACAATTTGTTGAAAATTTAAGTGATTATACAGAGGGATTGTGTCATTACATGTTAACATAATTTTATAAAAAATAACTTATCCAAAAGAAAAACAACTGAGAAGAATGGCCTTATTTTACATTTTTACAAATATATTTTAAGTCTGGCTTAATAGAAGATAACTGGACTCATATATCTGCTTTTATATTCAGTCTGTTGCAGTACATTATTTTGGAGGAAGTCTAAGAAGAAAATGTCTTACGTTTATATGAGGGTAAAAAAAGGGGAAGAATATTTTAATAACCCTTTTGATAATTGTGGATATTCTTCTTTGATACCACTCCTAAAACTACTCAAATGGGGGTTTCCTGGAGGGCAGTTTCAGGGTGTAATCTGAAACATTATCAATGAATTTTCTGAGCTTTGTTCAATTAAAACCCACTGGGTTTTTGTGTGTTTTGAATAGATCTTTTGGTGCATGATTTTGTAGCACCATACATTGGCAATTGGAAAATACTGATTTACTGACTTTCAAATATTGCTGCATTTTATTCTGCAATAATAACATTTGCTAATATCACCACTGTTCTCCTTAGAAAAGTAGAAAGTGGGAAGCTGTCACCTTCAGTGACGATATAAGTTTTCCAAAATTCTAATGTATACTTGAAAGCTTGATTTTATCACTGATGACAAAGAAAGTGAGTTGTTTTCCTTGAAATGATATTGGTGTTCGTGAAAAAAACTATTGGTTTAGCTCACATTTATATAAGTGTTTTCTTGAGACAACTACAGTACCTTGGTATGGAGCAGAAATGTTTCCCATTTTGTTACACAGAATATTTAAAAGTAATATACTCAAGGTTGAAAATTTAAAAATGAGTACTTTTTACTGCTTCATAATGGAAACTCACCTTTTTTTTTCACTTAATTATGAGTGCATGACAGAAGAATATGATGATTCGTGATATGACCATGATTCGTGTAAAGGGAACAGCAGTTTTACCCACCATTACTTTTGTATCATCAGTACAAGTGTCAACACAGTGAAACAGGCAAATAACATTTTAGTACTGTATTATAAAAATAGTTTTAACTTCAGAGACCCTCTGAAAGAGTCTTGAGGATCCCCATGGATCCTGTGGACCATACCTGAATAACCGCTGGTTTAGTATATTGCCCAAGTTTACAGTCAGTAATGGCAGAAAACTAAGATGTAGATTTAAGTCTATTTGATTAAAATGTTTTCTTTTACCATTTTATCAAATTTCTTAATTTATCACATAGTCCCAACTTCTCTAATCACTTTTGTCATTCTCTCTAGGTTTCTTTTTCCTTCAACTACAATGTAGCAGATTTAAGACATGGGAAACATTTTGTGGAAAAAAATTTAAATACTGCTTTACAATTATAAGCCCTAGATTAGTCATTCAGAATCTATGAAAAAGGATTTTGAGGATTCCCGAGTGAAATAGTGAGTGAAAGAAGCTAGACATAAGTAGAAAGTGGTTTTGCTTGAGGAATAACATTCTGTAAGTAACACTTTTGATTTTGGTAAGGATAATTAAAAACTTAAATGGGTTATACATTTCATCAAATGTCATATGTTACAGTTCTAAATGATTAGGAAAGGACTTTGTAAATTATAACTATTTGAATATTCCTATCTTAGCAAGTAGAAACAAGTATATGAAGTATTTGTCAAATTTGAATATTTTTCTTTTTGAAGGTTTTAGGCTTCTTTTCTATATTCTGTCACAGGTGCCAGCTGGTTTTCATGCAGTCACAGAAGTCCTTTCTTTGAGACTAGTTCTATTTTATATTGTCTATGAAAATGAAAAATGAGATTAAGATAATATATATCTTGGTTATCCAAAGGCTAAGCTGTTTCAAATTCCTTTGCAGAGTAGCAAATTAAGTCATTTAAAATCTACTTCATACTTTCCTCTTGTATTTATATGTACTGTGTTTTTGCCACAATTTAATTTTGAAATTGGCACTGAAATCATGTGGTCCCATAGGAAAAGATGGTCAGTTACATCTGCACATCTCTGTCTTTACACTTCTTAAGTGCTGCAACTCTTCTCCCAACCTCCAAATTCCAAGGGACTGTTGAGATGAGGAGCAATGTTGAGCCAGTGTTAAACTGCTTGTTGGTGTTTTCTGCTCTCTGAATTCCTTCTTTAGTCTCAGACCTTTTATCATTTAGCCTCTTTCCCTGAGTTTTGATACCTGCTGCCCACTTTATTTTGATTTCTTATTCCTGCTACAGATGGTCTAGATTCTGCTCTTCTACTTGATGTTTGATTGTGACCAGCCTAACTCCTTGATTACAGACCTTCTCATACAGACCTTCTCATTTGTTGACCTTCTCATTTGTCTATCTAGTGTTTATCCTTAACTGGTTCTAACCTTGAATTTGTCCTGTTGCCATTTCCATAGTCTTTGTCACATGTTCTACATTTGTAATCATAAAAAGATCAACATATATTTGTATGAACCGTTTAAGCAAGTTTGAGAAATACAGTTTCTGAATTCTTATGTTCTATAGGAAATACTGGTTAAGATTTTCCAAAAACTTGTGCTGGTGTTTAAGTGTTCACAGACATTGGAAAGTTTTCCTTTTTATTATTTTGTCACATTTGTACAATATTTGTTATCTTCCCAAAATATCTTTCTCAGTTTCTTTTTCCTGATTTTCTTCATTTTATCTATGAAATAAAGTAAATGGAGATAATAGTTGATGGAAAATTACTTTCTTCTATGAAGCTTTATTTATTTAAAAAAACAAAATATTAAGATTAAGCCCTATAAATGTCATTTGAAAAAAATCTTGTCAGGTGGATCATCATTCTGTAAATATTTTATGAATTACAAAGAATATATCTTTTATAAAGTGTAATAGGTAAGTGAGAATGCTGAATTATGTTGACATTGATTTTTAAGTATTTCTAGAGTATATTTAATAGGCTTCCTTTTTCATTGTCTTGAGCTTATAGTATTATTATATGATTTTCTGTGAATAGTTTTATTCTTGGTGTCTTCCGTGACTTAGCATTGTATCTTGAACACAGTAGATGCTTGTTTCTCAATTTTTTTTTTTTAAGATGTTGGGGGTAGGGCCTCCCTGGTGGCGCAGTGGTTGAGAGTCCGCCTGCCGATGCAGGGGACGCGGGTTCGTGCCCCGATCCGGGAGGATCCCACGTGCCGCGGAGCGGCTGGGCCCATGAGCCATGGCCGCTGAGCCTGTGCGTCTGGAGCCTGTTCTCTGCAACGGGAGAGGCCACAACAGTGAGAGGCCTGCGTACCGCAAAAAAAAAAAAAAAAAAAAGATGTTGGGGGTAGGAGTTTATTAATTAATTAATTTAATTTTGCTGTGTTGGGTCTTCGTTTCTGCACGAGGGCTTTCTCTAGTTGTGGCAAGCGGGGGCCACTCACCATCGCGGCCTCTCTTGTTGAGGAGCACAGGCGCCAGATGCGCAGGCTCAGTAGTTGTGGCTCATGGGCCTAGTTGCTCCGCGGCATGTGGGATCCTCCCACACCAGGGCTCGAACCCGTGTTCCCTGCATTAGCAGGCAGATTCTCAACCACTGCGCCACCAGGGAAGCCCTGTCATTGTAATTTGAGTTATACAATGAAGGAATTACCCTCCTATCTTTTTCTCTTGGGAAGTTCTTTGAACTCTTAGCTTTGGTTAGGTATATACATGGAATGAGGAAGAAGAACTAAAAGTTAATCACATTACTCAAATCAACCCAGGTGATCAGTAGGTTGGAGTTCTAAGACTTAGTCTTCGTATATTACTTGAAATAAGTCTTTTTTTAATTCTCACGCTTCTGAATATCTAAAGTTAAATTGTACCATATAGTTTCTCTAAGATCCCTTCTAGATATAAAAGTCTTAACTAGAACTCTTAAGACAGTGGCTTCAGTAATGTCTAAACAAAAAGTTTGAGATGATGGTGTGTATCTCTCATGTATTTCAAAAGCTTTATAACCTGTTTTTCTTTGTTACTTCACATTTAAGAACTAAATCCAAGCTTAGTTTTGCACCTGAACCATCTTTTATTTGACATTCTTATACCCACCCAACTTTATTTTTACGATACTTAATATGAATTGTTTGCCTTTACATTATATTCTAATATTCTGTTAGTACTTACATTGTTTACCTGCTACCCTCTTCAACATCTATTCATTATTCAAAGTCCTACTGCTTCCCTAGGGTTTTCTCTCTCTAGTTTTCCTTTCAAGTTGATTATCTCCTACCCTTTTCTGCTCTTAAAAAGTAGTGTGAAACTGTGTACATTTAAAATATTTTAATGTCTCTATAATGTCCTTGGTAAATGTTAAATTCTTTAATATGGATACCTTGGCTCTTTTTAAATTAAAAAAAATTACTTCTGTATTTATGTAAAAGATATTTCATCCCACAAAAGAATTTGAAGTAGCTTATAAAAGTATATATTATAGGGGCTTCCCTGATGGCACAGTGGTTGAGAATCTGCCTGCTAATGCTAGGAGACGCGGGTTCGAGCCCTGGTCTGGGAAGATCCCACATGCCACGGAGCAACTGGGCCCGTGAGCCACAACTACTGAGCCTGTGCATCTGGATCCTGTGCTCCGCAACAAGAGAGGCCGCGACAGTGAGAGGCCCGCGCACCGTGATGAAGAGTGGCCCCCACTTACCACAACCGGAGAAAACCCTTGCACAGAGGCGAAGACCCAATACAGCAAAAATAAATAAATTAATTAATTTTAAAAAAGTATATATTATAAAAAATAAAAATACAAAAGGCAGAATTAGTAAATGAAGACCAGAGGTAAAAGTAGTACACAGAAATGCATATACAATATATAATTACTAGACTTAGATTGAATTAACTAGCAACCAGAGCCAAATTAGAAACTTGATGAGTTTTGAGGTTTGTGTTATTCATAAACTTCACAACCATACTACATAATCTGGATAACTGATATATTTCGTGCAATTTAGGGCTCAAAAATTTTTTTCCTTTGGGTCCCTGTATTGGAGGAACTGCTTGTTGTAATAAATAACTTCATCATTCCAAAAGTAAACAAGCTTTATATTGTTTCTACAGAATGTAAGTGAAAGGTTTTCTGTTAAAATTCAGTTGGGTTAAAAAAAAAATAGTACTGTAGCCTGAGTACTCAGTTTTCTGGTGGTCTGGTTTGTTTCAAGGATAAAATTTAGAACATCCAGAGCAGAGGTTGCAAACTCATGGTTTCTTGGCTATATCAGATTTAGAAATGTATTTTATATAGCTCACATAATGTTGGCCCACATGATGGCCATTTATTTACATTTTCTTTAATTATCTCATAACTTTTGTGTAGTTTTCACTGTTCAGGCCTTGCAAATGTTCTGTTAAATTTGTCCCTGTAGGGGAGGAAAAACTTCTCTACCCTCTTATATTCAGTGACTGAGACCTGCAAATTAAACTGATAGCAGATTAGTAGGAGAGAAGATTTATTACACATGCACATGGGCGGGGGGGCTCATAGAAAAGAAGTGAAAACCCAAAGAAGCAGTTAGGCTTGGGAGCTTATATGCCATTTTAACAAAGGGTGATAAATTGTGTCCTGACTAGCCAAAGGAAAAATAATTTGGGCTTCTAGGGTGGTAAATTGTAGGAAGGTAACTATATGGGAAAACTAATTGGTAGATAACGATTATTTATTGAAGTTTCTTATGCAGACTTAAGTTGGAGCCATCACCAGTGAAAAGAGTCATCTCCAGTGAAAAGAGTCATCTCCAGTGATTGAGTCTTTCTCCTCTTCCTGGTTTGGGAGAGGGCAGGAGGGTATACTTCACAAAGGGGAAATTTGTGTTCTTCTTTTAGGCAGAAAGGGGTAGGGCAGTAGAGTTCCTTCTGCATCTGCCTCTCAGTTGCCTTCAGTCAAAATAATCCTTATGCCAAAGTGGTATATTTTGGGGTGGCATATTCTTTTTTTTTTTTTTTTTTTTAGATGTTGGGGGTAGGAGTTTATTAATTAATTTATTTATTTTTGGCTGTGCCGGGTCTTCGTTTCTGTGTGAGGGCTTTCTCTAGTTGTGGCAAGCGGGGGCCACTCTTCATCGCGGTGCGCGGGCCTCTCACTGTCGCGCCCTCTCTTGTTGCGGAGCACAGGCTCCAGATGCGCAGGCTCAGTAGTTGTGGCTCACGGGCCCAGTTGCTCTGCGGCATGTGGGATCCTCCCAGACCAGGGCTCGAACCCGTGTCCCCTGCATTAGCAGGCAGATTCTCAACCACTGCTCCACCAGGGAAGCCCTGGGGTGGCATATTCTAATGTCCTTTATCCTCTAAGTGTTTTATGTTTTTTTAAAATTATTGTGAATGATAATTCTTTATATTTTATTTGGCAGTTGCTTGTTGCTTATATATAGAAATGCAATGGACATTTGTATATTGAACTTGTATCCTACTGGCTTGCTAAATTCACTAGTTCTACCAGGATTGTTTGATGGTAGGATTTTCTACATACATGGTCACCACTGCAAATTAAGTCAGTTTTTTCTCCCCTATTTTTATGCCTTTAATTTTTTTATTTCTTCCTTTATTGCCCTAGGTAGGACCTCCAATAAAATGCTGTATAGAATTGGTGATCTGTGGACAACACTGCCTTGTTCCTGATGTTAGGGGGAAAAGTTCAGTTTTTCCTAATTAAGTATGATGTTATCTATACTCTTTTTTTTTTTGAAGGATATTAATTTATTTATTTTTGCTGTATTAGGTCTTCGTTTCTGTGCGAGGGCTTTCTCTAGTTGTGGCAAGCGGGGGCCACTCTTCATCGTGGTGCATGGGCCTCTCACTATCGCGGCCTCTCTTGTTGTGGAGCATAGGCTCCAGACGCACAGGCTCAGCAGTTGTGGCTCACGGGCCTAGTTGCTCCGCAGCATGTGGGATCCTCCCAGACCAGGGCCCGAACCCGCGTCCCCTGCATTAGCAGGCAGATTCTCAACCACTGCACCACCAGGGAAGCCCCTATACTCTTTTTTTGATTCTCTTATCTGGTTGAGATGTTCCCTTCTATTCCTAGTTTGCTAGGAATTTTTATTATCAAAAATAACATATATATATATTTTTTTAGTTGAAGCATTTCAGTTTATTTTACTGAATAAGGTATTTTACATTTGTTGATAACTCTCTACTTTGTTCCAAGTTATTTATGTGGCTTACAAAAATACATATGAAATAAAAGAATCATTGGAGACAAAAAAAAGAACATGTTAAAATGTAACTATAATACAGTTGACCCTTGAACAACACAGGTTTGAACTGGGCAGGTCCACTTATACATAGATTTTTTTTCAGTAAATCCATACTAAAGTATTGATACTACATGATCTTCAAGCAGTTGAACAGTTGGTTCTCAGATGCAGAACTGTGGATACAGAGGGCCTACTGTAAGGCTTCTGACTTTCAGCTGCATGGGAGTCAGCACCGCTAACCCCCCTCTCACCGCCCCATGTTGTTCAAGGGTCAACTGTACTCAAAACATGTACTGTGAGCACCTCTAAGGTGGGTTAGTGAGAGCTGAACTTGGCACCTAGGTTCAAAAGATATTGAATTGTCGGGTGTTCTATCTGTTTCTATTAAGATGATCCTGTGATTTTCCTCTTTTATTCTGTTATTGTGTGAATTATATTAATTGACTCTTGGATTTTAAGCCAACTTTGTATTCTTGGGATAAACTTCATTTGGTCATGATGTATGACCCCTTTTGGATATGGCTGGCTTTGGTTTACTAGTATGTTATTAAAGATTATTGTTCTTCACAAGGCATAGTGGTCTTTAGTTTTCTTTTCTTAAAAAACCTTTGACCATTTTTGTATTAGAGAAATGTTAGCCTCATAAAGTGATTGGAAGTATATCTTTCTCTTCTATTTTCTGAAAGCTTGTTGGAATGATTGAATTGACCAGTGAAGCCATCTATACCTAGTGTTTTATTTGTGGGAAAATTTTTAATGAAAAGTTGTTTCTTTGATAGAAATATAGCTGTTTAGCTTTTCATTGTCAGTTTTGATAGTTCTAAGTATTGTAAAGAGTTTGTCTATTTCAATCTAAGTTGTTGAACTAATTGACATAGAGTTCTTCATAACAGTCTTGTACTCTTTAAATGACAGTAAGATCTGTAATAATCTTCCCTCTTTCAATCCTGATATTGATAATTTGCATTTTTAATGTTTCTTTTCTACTGTGAGTATCAAAAGCTATAAATTTCCTTTTCATACAGTGGTTATACCACACATTTTTATGTGTTGTGTTTTCATTATTACTTAGTTCTAAATGTTTTATAATTTTCCTTGTGATTTCCTCTTTGACTCATTCTGCCTTTCTCAGCTGGGGTTTCATGGGAGAATTACACTTTAATGCTTAAGACATCTCTTTTCTCCTGTGCCTGTATAATGATACTGTTTATATAACATCCTTGGGAGAATTGAGAAAATAGTCTTTCAAGTCATTTTTGGACATCTGTGGTTCAGATGAGGAACTATTTTTGAGAACGGTTCTGTGGATTATTTAAGAGTATTTTATTTTATTTCTAAAATGTTGGGGTGTTGTAGGTTTCCAATTATGTGTGGTCAGAGAATATACTGTAGTCTGATTTCAATTCTTTTAAATGTATTGAAACTTGTTTTATGGTCCAAAATATGGTTCATTTTGGTAAATATTCCATGCATACCTAAAAAGAATATATTCTCTGCAGTTGTTGGGGTGAGTGTACCATAAATGTCAATTAGATTATGTTAATTAATAATGTTCAGGTCTTTTATATCCTGACTGATTTTCTGTCTACTTGTCTACCAACTACTAAGAGATGAGTTTTGAACTTTTCAACTATAATTATGGAGAGTCTCGTGTTTTCTTTCTGATCTGTCAGTTTTTGCTCCGTTATAATTTGGAGGTCAGTTATGAGGTACATAAACATTTAGGATTATTATGTCTTCTTGCTAAATTGATCCTTTTATGTAATTAAATGTCCCTCTTTATCTTTGTTAGTATCCCTTGTTTTGTCTAGATTCTACTTTGTTGGTATATCTTTCTCCGTTCTTTTAACCTCTCTCTGTCTTTATATTTAAAGTGTGTTTCTTATAGACGGCATATAGTTATCTCTTGCCTTTTTATCCAGACTGTCAATTTCGCCTTTTAGTCAGTGTATTTGGTCCATTTTCACTTAATGTAATTATCAATATTTTATGTTTGAGTCTACCGTCTTGCTAATTGTTTTCTACTTGTCCCATTTGTTATTGCCCCTTTTTCCATTGTTAATGTATTTTATTAGATTATTTTTAGTATTCCATTTTATTACCTCTGTTGCCTTAATACCTCTTTTTATTATTTTTAGGTGGTTGTTTTAGGGTTTGCAGTATACATATTTTAACCCATAGCTGCCTTCACATAATAATATACCACTTAACACATAATGTTAGGAACATTATACCAGTTTATTTTATTTCTCTCCTGTGTCTCTTGTGGAATTATTGCCATATATTTTATTTCTACATATGTTGTGAACCTCCAGAATAGATTATTATTTAAAGGTTTTTTTTTTTAATGAGGAAAAGATACCCATTTTTGTATCACTCTGGTGTTCTTCATTACTTTGCACGAATTCAGTTTTATTGGGTATCTACTTGAATAATTTACATCCACTTGAATAATTTTCCTTAATGTTTCTTATGGTGCAGGTCTGCTGGCAACAAAGTTTCTAAGATTTTGTCTGTAAATATCTATTTCCCCTTAGGTTTGAAGTATATTTTCACAGCATGTAGCGTTCTAGCTGTTGTAAGATTTTTTCCTTTATTATTGATTTTCACTGGGTTTATTGTTGCATGCCTTGGTGCAGTTTGCTTTGTGTTTATCCTGCTTGAAATTTGTTGAGTTTATCCTGCTTGAAATTTGTTGAGCTTACTGAATTTGTGAGTTTATATTGTTCTCATTTCAAGAATTTCTCAGCAATATTTCTTCAAGCATTTTTTTTTTCTGTCCTCTTCCTCTCTCTTCCTGGGAATTACACACTGTTACATCCTGCTAAAGGTAGCATTGCCTCTGTACATTTTTTCAGTCTTTTTCTCTTTGAGCTTTAGTTTGGATAGTTTCTATTGCTCTGTCTCAGGTTCATTGGTCCTTTATTCTGCAGTGTGATTCAGTTAATTTTCAGTAACAAATACTGTGCTTTTCAGCTATGGAAATTCTGTTTGATCTTTTAATTTTATATTTTTTATTTCTGTCTTCAATATGTTCACATTTTTCTTTGTGTCTTTGAGCATATTTTAAAGAGCTTAAGAGTCTTGTTCACTAATTCTATGCCTGTCATTTTAAGATCTGTTTCTGTTTATCTGTTTTTTTTCCCCCAGTTACAGGACATACTTTCTTGCTTCTTTGCAAGTCTAGTAATTTTTATTTGGTGTTGGACAGTGTGATATAACATTGTCAAATGTCTAAATATTATTGTCCTTTAAAAAGTATTGAATTTAATTTTGGCTAGCAGGTTACTTGCAAATAAGCTTCATTCTTTTGAGGCTTGTTTTGAAGCATTCTTATCTAGCATTCTATACTCTAAAGTTAGAGAAGCCCTACTCATTCGTATGTGTGACCTTTCTGGATTCTCTACTGAGTACCCCAAGTGTTCAGTGAAATCCCTCTCCTCTGTCTAGTTGAATCCTTTGTATCCCAGCTCTGTGGGAGCCCCTGTGGTTGTTAGATTATAGTTCCGTAGTGGTTCTGTTCCCGGTTCTTCTCTCCAGTTTTCTGCCTTACAAATTTTAGCTTTCTCAGCTTCTCCAACCTCTGGTCTTTGTCTCCTGAACTAAATAGGACTTAAGTTCTCTGCTTTGTTTTCCTCAAATATTGCTGGATATAGCAGAAAGATGGAGAAGTAGTGTTCACTTCTTTCATTTCAGTTATCATATCCCTGTTTGTCTGTTGTCCATTGTCTGAAAAGAGATGGGAAGCTTAGTCGAGTGCCAGTTATTTTGTTGTAACTGTAAACCATATAGTCACTATATTTAAACTTCTGGGTTGTGGAGAGAATTACACTAAAATAGACTAAGTTATGGCAAATTTGCAATGAAATATGTTTCATGGCTAATAGAGTACCACATCTTATAGTCTTTCTAGCCCTCATCTGTTTAGTTGTAAAGTCATTTCATATTTTATACATGCAATATTTACTCAGTGTCGAGCAGTTCCATTGCAGATACTTGTGACACAATTGACTGCCAATGTTAACTGTTGATAGTGTACTGTGTTTATATACCAGCATCTAATATGCTTATGTTTCATAGTGCATTTTAAGGAGGCCTAAACATACTTAGTGAAAAATTCTAAAAATTGCTCTCAGCTGCCTATGTTTAGAAAAGTAAATACATTTTGAAGCAATTTAAGATAAACTGTTTCAGGTTATTACTAATGGCAAACACTCTATTGTCAGGTCTTTAGGAATGAGGTGGAAAACTTTATTAATTATAAAATCCTATAGAAAACTTGGAAATTATAAAATGGTTCAAAGAAAGTTAAAATGAACAATGTTATATTTTGGTATGTTTCCTTTCAGTCCATTCTTTATGCAAATACAGATATGCACCTTTTAAACAAATTGGGACCATGTTATTTAAAAACATTATATGTCTTGATTATTTTTTCCCTTCACATTTTTTATATTTTGCTGTGTCCTTAAATATTTGCTGAAAGTATCAATTTAAATAAATATGTCAAATTTACTTTATTTCTTCTTTTTCTATTATAAATAATACTGCAATGAGTATTTTCCTGTGTTTTCCTTTAGATTTTGGAAAACTTATTGTACATTTCTAGATCAAGGGATATGGATTTTGAAACTTTTTTGTTAATTACATTAATACATATTTAGTGTAAAGATTTTGAAGCATAAAGGAAAAACAAATATTTGAATATTTGTATCTGTCTTTTTGCTCACATCTGGTTTATTTTTACTAGACTTTAGAATTTTATGTCCTTTTAATATATATGCTTTGAGCTTTATTCTATTTTATTACTTTTTCTTGAAAATAATTCTTTTGGTGATTGCATAATATTCTAGCCTGAGAATATAACTTACTGTGCATTTATATTGTCGGATATCTGGGTTAGTTTTAGTTTTTCTACTGGAAATACATTTTTTAAATGTCCTTTGGCCATTTTGCTAAGGAAATGTGGCTTTATTTTTTGAGAGAATCTTTATGTATTGATGTGAGTCTTAGTCAAATGTGATGAATTTTTTCTGAGTTATTTACATTTTTTTGGTATGGTTTTTCATTTTTTTTTTTTGTAAAACTTTTATATAAGTGTATCTTTTTCTTTGAATAATTTCTCTTTTTTTATATTTAAAAACATCTTTTCCTCTTCTGAAAATCAGTTAATATTCGTCTATATGGTTTTTAATCCAGTCTTAGTAGGATTTATTTTACATTGTGATACATGATGTGATGAAATAAGAATCTTAACTTTTTACCCTAGCACCATTTAAACAGATGATTAGTTAGTGAGGTCATTTTGTATTCTAAGATACCTGTTCTTTACAGAATCAATTTCTTTTTTACTAGGATTGACTAAATCCTATGAGTAACCCTTGAGTAAAAACAGAGCTTGACATTCAACAAACCTGTAGTTAAACTTGAACACTAGTCCCCCAAAGGTATACATTTGGCATTACAGTTGTATTCCTGATACAGTCCAACCTCTGATGGAAAGGAGAGAGTGATCATGGTGTTGGTTGAGGTGGGGGCATCTGAAAGGTAGAGGTGGATGCCTGATTACAAGACTACTGTGATCCAGTTTTATTCATCAGTGCCTAGCATAGTGCTGAGTACATTAGAGGTATTTTGATGTGTTTGGTTAATAACTGAGCTTCACCCTCAACACACCTCCCAGGGCACCAACCCTGCTTTCCTGAGAGTGTAACAGGGAAGAGCAAAATCTGACTCTGTGTTAGATCTGTTTCTTTTACTTTAACCTTTGCTTTTCATTGCTTTCATTATTATAATCATACATAATGACCTGCCTCAGAGGACCCTGCCCCTCTGCCTGAATGTTAAACTAAAGTGCCTTTGTTCAGCTCACAGGGAGACAGTCTGACCCTGCCCACCTGTGAATGGAGAGAAAGCATGAGAAAGAAAGGTTCTGATGTCTTTTATGTGATTTATAAAATGTTTGGCTGTTTTTGAATGTAAACAAAAGCTAATGGCAGTTAGAATGACTAAATGCCTTTCAATTAAGGGAAGTTATTTTTGTCTTCATGTAGTAAACTACTTTCATGGTAGAGTTATTAATCTTTATCTTTTAAGCAGTGGTTTAACCTTGGTCTTGCATTAGTATTACCTAGAGAGCTTTTCAAAATTCTCATGCCCAAGCCAATACCCCCAAATGATTAAATCAGAATATCTGAGGATGTGGCCCAGGCATTAGTACTTTATCTGTTAATTCTAGTGTACAGCTAAAGTTGAGAACCACTGCTCTAAGAGTGTGGATAAAGAAAATATGAAGTGATATGCCCCCAAACTCTCCAAATGTCTTAGTCAATTCAGGCTGCTATAAGAAAGTACCATAGACTGAGTGGTTTGTAAATAGCAGAAATTTACATCTCATAGTTCTGGAGGCTGGAAGTCTGAGATCTCAGGGTACCAGTGTGGTGTCAGGTTCTAGTGAGGACCCTCTTCCAGGTTGCAGACAGCCGATTTCTTGTATACGTGGTGGAGAGCAAAAAGAGGAAGCAAGTTCTCTTATGACTCTTATAAGGGCACTAATCCCATTCATGAGGGCTCCATTTCATGACATATAATCCTGATTACTTCCCAAAGCCCTCACCTCTTAATACCATTACATTTTGAGGTAGATTTCAACATATGATTTTGTAGGGGACACAAGCATTTTAGTCCATAGCATCGAGGACGTAAAGTTGCTTCTTTATTAAATGCTGAATGGAAGCAGACCTTAGAATTGGCTGGCACTTTCTAAAAAAATTCAGGTGGGGAGATTCTGTAGTCTATTATGATAGACTTTTTCAATATTTAAATAATCTGGACAAAAGTGTTCCTCCTGTCTTTATTTTATTTTATAATATAATCCTATTTTGTTCTGTAATCAATGCAGACAAGAGACAAAAGCTCTTCTGTGTTCTTTTTTAGGACTCTGAAATTCATGATGGGTTAAAAATATAAGTAAATCTCTGTTAGCACAAGAACATTTTTAGTGTTTAATGTTTTTCTAGCTTCAAAAAAGGATATATACTAACTGTATGAGTTTTCATTACAATAATACTCCTCTAGGTGAAAAAGATAGACTTCATGGATATACTCTGTTGTCAGAAATTTTTTTAAGGCAATGAAAAAATATGAAAAGCATAGAGACATATTTCAGGGTCTCAAAATAAAGGACTTGTCAAAGTTAAATATCTTTAATGATATAATAGTCATTCAACAAATATTTATTGACTGCCTCCTAGGTGTACTTCTCTTGGCTATAGCAGTGAAAAAGACAGATGAAGTTGCTATTTTCTTGAGACTTATATTTTAGTTGAAAAGACTGGCAGTATATAATTTGACTAGAAAATAATAAATAATAAATTTAATATTATCATTAATACTATTAAAAAATGAAGTCAAGGTGATGGGGGTAGACCATGACAGAGAGGAGGAGGGTTCATAGGGTCAAAGAGTACTGCTTTAAGGAATGACAAATTTAAATAGAAACCTGAATGTTCAGAAGAAACTAGGCATTTGAAAATCTTAGTGAATTCCAGGCAGAGGGATCTGTAATTGTAAATTTCTGGGGTATGCCTCTACAGTTAATGTTTGTTTGTTTGTTTGTTTGTTTTGGGGTACGCCGACCTCTCACTGTTGCGGCCTCTCCCTTTGCGGAGCACAGGCTCCGGACGCGCAGGCTCAGCGGCCATGGCTCACGGGCCCAGCCGCTCCGCGCCATCTTCCCGGACCAGGGCACAAACCCATGTCCCCTGCATCGGCAGGCGGACTCTCAACCACTGCGCCACCAGGGAAGCCCTACAGTTAATGTTTTGAAGGGGATTAGAAGAGGTAAAATTAATGAGGATATTTATATAAGGTAATGGAAATTGAGAAAGTGTTTTCTTCAGGTAAATAGATGACTTCTTGCTGAAAAGTGCCTGTGAGCCTATTTCTTTGTCCTGCTGGAGTTTCCCCCGCCCCGGCTTTTTTTTTCCCTCCCACTTTGTTTGTCTCCCTCTCTTTCTACACCCCCCCCCCCTCTTCCTGCCCTACCAACATGCATGGGCAGAGGCAGGCTACATTTTTTAGCGACCTACAGGGGAAGGGCCCGGGGCAAGTGTGGAAATAATTTCTATAGCTGTGATATAATTGCTGATGTCCTGTTGCCATAATTTGAGGCAAATGGAGCCATGAATAGAAGGAGATATGTTGGGAAGAGAATGGGGAATTTTTAGAATGTACTATAGCTACTTTCTCTTGGATTTGCTCACAGGAAGTAAGAGTTTGTTAAGATTTTTGATATCAGACTCTTCAAATTCTTATATATCTTTTAATGTAAGTTTTAGGTCACCTTCCTTAGCTAGTATATTTTACCTTCACAGTTTTAAAACTTTGTAATTTGTTTTGTTCCTGACTCATCTCATTTATTATGTAATTCATTGGAGAATGTATTTAGGTATCATTTTGGGAAAGGATGGCTTTGATTTTGTTGGGGGATATGTGGCGGGGGCCGGATGTCCAGTGAAAGGAATTTTATAATTTTGGTTTAATCTCCTTTGTGATTTGGGTTGAAGCTGTAGTATGCTAAAGTAAATTACCTTAATTTTTTTTTCTTTCTCTGATATTAGACTAATATACTAAGGAATTACGTCTGAAGTTATTAATTATAAATCATGTGCCTTTCAACATTCAAATTGTCTTTTTTCTTTTACAAAAATATGGATTTGGGATGAGATTTTGCATATGCATATATTTCAAAGCCATTTTGCCAGCATATCTTATAGACAACTTAGTCACATTTCTTAGTAAGTCTTGAGCTTTTGAGTGTCAAGTAGACATATTCTTAAATAATCTAATGTTTTATCAAATGGAACATAGTGCCCATAGCTATTCAGTTAATTTGTTGGGTGTACATTTGCAATGCAACAAATGGGATTTTCATTTGCAAAGAGAAACTAAGGTAAATGATGTGTTTGGGTAATTTAAGGAGTTCGGTGTATAGACTTAAATATTTTATTGCTAATTAAATAATAATTTATATTACTTTATTATCATGGCTCTATGTAATGGATCAAAGTCAGTGATATTTTAGTAAAACTGATCTGCTCCATTGAATGTTTATTTAAAGCAAATGAATGCTCATGTACAATTATTAAGTAGATGCAGTGACCATGTTTCAGTTTGCTTGGGACAATTCTAGTCTATATTTGTTTTCCTGGGGTAATTTCAAAAATGTGTTGATTTAGATTATACATATGGATATCTAAGGTGAATGATGGCAGTAATATAAGGCTGAGGGTGGGTACTTTGGTTCATACATGGTTTTTCCTGATATTTTTAGGTTTTGTACCACTGGATAATAGAAGCTGAATGTAAAGTATATTAACACACTTGAATACCCCAAGTCAAAGAATAAATAATATATTTAATGTGATTCTCATTCACCTGAATTTCTTTGTCTTGGCTTAGTTTGGCTAAATGTTCTTTCTTGACAGTGCTGTAACAGGGTTCTCTTTTCTTTTAAAAGTTAAGACATATTTCTTTATTTGTGGTCCTCTGATTAGAGTTGCTTAAGTTTTGAGTGGAATGTCCCCAGTCCTATTTTTTCCCTAAGTCATATTATTTTTAATGTGCTATTTTGCAGAATGTGAGGTTTGTCAGGATGCATTTATTGTGTTATAGCACAATTGTCTATGCCATAAACATTGCATAAACCTTGATTTCCATAATGTAAATGGTATTTACTATATGACTATAGGAATATAAGACTTCAGTGGTATTTGCATAATAACTGCTTTTCCATCTTCTACCACAAGAACCCTTCTTACTGTGGGTAGGATATATTAGCAACACAAGAGCTAACCACTATTTCAGAGCTGCTCAGTTTAGAGTGTTTGTTGGGGAGTTGGAGGCTAAAAGGGTGCTATTCAGAATGCATCCTGATTTCTTGATAACCAGCAGACAAATAGAACATTTTAGTTAGAGAATGCTTACAAAGCTCTTTCTGAAAATTGAATGTATTAGTTTCTTTCAAACATTTTAAATGTAGTAAATAAAATATGCTATGTCTGTGACATTAGATGTGTGAAGTGCTATGGTAGAAATAGATTAGTAAAGACATAGATCCTACCAACCAGGAGTTACTGATCTCATTATTAAGACTCACATCCAAATTAATTAGCTAAGAAAATCTAGTGAGTTGAATTGGCCATGAAGATTCTTTTAATAATGTAAACAATAATTAATTTTTAATCTTTGTAATTTAAGATATTTAAATTTCATATTTGTGTTAACTCACTGCAAAATAGTCCTGTTCCGAGGATGGAAACAAAACTTTTGTGGAAACACTATGTGACGCAAACTGCATGCCTGCTACTTCTCGTCTGCCAGCAGACAACAAAATCAGTGAATTTAAAAAGTAAGATTTCATTGGGGAAACCAAGATAGGACAAAGTTTGAGTTTTTTTCCCCAGGCATGTATTTTCATGATTGTGACTTTATGTATGTATAGTAAAATTATTCCAGAGTAAGAGTTACTTAATGACAGCTTGCAAAGAGCAGTATAATTTCCAGGGGCCATTTGAGTAATTTTGTGAACTTTTTATCAGGTCATGCCAAAAAATCCTCACAAACTTAGGTAGAGCTCTTAGTGTATTTAAGTCCTTTGAAATGGTTCTTGAGGTCGGTGCTAAGCAAGGAATCTAGTTACTTGATAATAGCTACTTAAGTATAAACTTTAGAATATAGAGGATCTACTTAAATGTCTACTTACTTTATGAAGTAATTTTGAAAAAATATTGATTCTTGTCCACGCTAACATTTTATGAAATAATTTTATTCATTATTCTTCACATATACCTTGACATACATGTCTTTAACACAATGTTTTGGGTCATTAGCACAGCTTGCCAAAATACATATTTCTTTCAGTTTAAGATTAGTGAGATAAAGTACTTTCACAACTGTCTATAATGATTGTATCTAAAGCCACAAACACCTATTCTTATAGCTTAAGACAGTTGGGGTTTTCATTTTTCCTCTATGTAGCTATCTATTCCTGATTGCTACAGTGAAATCATTTACTAAGTAGTTTAAAATGTGCTCTTTGAAGGGTTTCTTTATAATAACATCCATCCAGCATTTAGAATTGAAGACTGGGAATAAATTTTTAACCTTGTTATATTTCTTTGCCTTAAAAAAATTACCATGTGAATTTTGTATATATTTATATCTTAGTCTTGCACTGTTTTGGACTAATGTGTCTTCCCCAAACAAGGAAGCATGACAAGGTGATTGCCCGTTTTCTGAAGCATTTTTTGGTGTGGGTGGAGGAGGGTACGCATTGCTTTACCCTTTATTTGGTTGTATAGTCTATTTGGCTTCTATATATAAATTCAGATTTTTAGGACTCATTTCTATGCAAAATACAATTAATTTTTAAATTAAAAGGTATCTTTTTGTAAGTTCATTGAGATAATACAAATGTTCTAAAGCCTCACCTACGAAAGGGTTACCATTTTTTCTAGTTTCAGTATTTTAAAATTTAGTGAAAATCACAAGCGAGCAGAAGTAGTGTCTTTATTCTTATTACATGGCATAAAAAATGTACCTCCTTTTAAATACTACCTCGACTCAAATGAAGTAAAATCAATGGATAAAGAAAAGTATTTATTAAAATAGGTAGCAGTGATCTGTTCCAGTTATTACTGAAATTTATCAAATATGGTACATAAATACTTAGGAATTTAAGTGAGAAAGTATCTAGTGTCCTAATGCTGCTGCTCACCATTGTTTGATATGCCAAGAATATTCTTTTTTTTAGATCTTACCCAAATATTGGAAATTATTCATTCAGCAATTATTTTATTGAGTAACTATTGTGTTCTTAGAGCTTTGGTTACATAAGTCACTGAAATATAATAATATTTCCTATCTTGGGACATTGTAAAGACTTTGGCATTGCTTTAAGTGAAATGGAAGCCATTGGCCAGTTTTTAACAAAAGAGTCATAAGTCTGATTTACATTTTAAAAGGAATTGGAATACTTAGAAATCTGACTTTTAATTATTTGTGCTTGATTAAGTTTTAGGTTTTCTATATATATTATTTATTTAAATTATATATATATATATAAAACCTAAAACATATATAATTTAGATAGGGTTCAATCATTTATTTGGATGATAGTCTGTCCCCTCCTCTGTGGCTGTCCATTGTAGAGTATTACCTCTGAGCAGTGGAGCCAGTGAGACAGTGAAGATAGTAAAGGCAAGGCTCTGTATGTTCCTCTGAGAAAAAATACAGGAGGAAGAAGAGCTTTCTTTTCTTGGAGATGGGGAAAAGAGTACAGAAAGATATCAATTTAAGATATGTTTAATTGGGGCTTCCCTGGTGGCGCAGTGGTTGAGAGTCCGCCTGCCGATGCAGGGGACACGGGTTCGTGCCCCGGTCTGGGAGGATCCCACATGCCGCGGAGCGGTTGGGCCCGTGAGCCATGGCCGTTGAGCCTGCGCGTCCGGAGCCTGTGCTCCGCAACGGGAGAGGCCACAACAGTGAGAGGCCCACGTACAGCAAAAAAAAAAAAAAGATATGTTTAATTGAGGTGTCTGTAGCACATCCAGGAAGAGATATCAAACAGTTTAGATAAAATAGAACTGAAGCTCAACAGAGAAGTCTATTTGGGAGAGATAAATATTTGAAAATTATCAGTGGAAACTGATATTTTAAATTATCAGTTAAAACGTGTTTATAGATGACGTTACCTTGTTAACTTACCTAACTTAAACATAACTTAAACAAACAAAAAGACTCAAGATGAAACAAAGGGGACATATTAGTATTTAAATGAGTTAGTCAAGGAAGAGAAGCTCAGAAGGGCGTGATTATAAAATACTTGAGATGGTGGGCACATTTATTTGTGAATTGGTCGGGAAAGAAATGATCCAGAAGGGAACAGATAGACTGAACAAAAGAGGAAAGGTTTAGGATCCTAGAATGCAGTTAAATACAGATTTAATAGATAATAACAAAATGATAGAATTATAGAGGCTAGATATTAAAATGTAAAACTTCAGAGTTAGAAAAAGGTGTAAATGTTCAATGTATAACCATGAAATAGGTTATCATTGATTAGGTGATGTTTAAGATCCTTTCCACCTTCAAAAATTTAGGATTCTTAGAATGGAGCATTCTTTTTTGTTGTTGTTGTTAAATATAAAAGAAATATTGATACTAGAAATCTTTCTTTTTAATTGACTTTTAACCTTCTCATATTTGATGTTTATTGAGTAGTAAAATGTTATCATTTTTAAGCATACAGCTTTGGTACAGTATGACTTTCTGTCAATTATCATTCCATTAACTTTATTTTAAATTCCTATAAAACTTCAAAAATATTTTGACTTTGATTAAAAAATTCTGTGTTCTCTAATAGAATTAAACTAAAAATAAAAAATAGATCTCTGGAAAACCCCCAAATATCTAGAAATTAAATAACATACCTTAAAAATAATACATAGGTCAAAGAGGAAGCCACATGGAAAATTAGAAAATATTTTGAATTGAATGAAATAAATCAGAATTTGTGGTATGCAGCTAAAGCAATGCTTAGAGGGAAATTTATACCATTAAATGCTTATATTACAAAAGAGTAAAGTCAGTGACCTCAAGCTCTACATTAAGAAATTGAAGGACTTCCCTGGTGGTGCAGTGGTTAAGAATCCACCTGCCAATGCAGGGGACATGGGTTCGAGCCCTGGTCTGGGAAGATCCCACATGCCATGGAGCAACTAAGCCCATGCACCACAACTACTGAGCCTGCTCTCTAGAGCCTGCGAGCCACAACTACTGAGTCCACATGCCATAACTACTGAAACCCATGCACTTAGAGCCCATGCTCCGAAACAAGAGAAGCCATCACGATGAGAAGCCCACACACCACAGCAAAGAACAGCCCCCACTCGACGCAACTAGAGAAAGTCTGCACGCAGCAATGAAGACCCAATGCAACCAGAAATAAATAATTAATTAATTTAAAATTAAAAAAAAAAGAAATTGGAAAAAGAAGAGCAAATTAAACCAAAGCAGGCAGAATGCAAGCAATAATAAATATAACAGTAGAATATAAATTAACAAAAATAAATAAACATAATAGTAGAAATTAATGAAATTGAAAATAAAAACAACAAAGAAAATAGAACTGAAAGTTGGAAGTAGGTTATTTGAAAGAATCATTAAAAGTGATTGAGAGAAAGAGAGAGAGAAAAGACAAGCTATCCCACCCATATACATTAAAAGGTTAATAAGGGAGTATTATGAATTACTTTGCCAGCTAATTTAACTTAGATGAAATGAACAATTCTGTGAAAAACACAAAATATCAAATTTCACTCAAGATAAATAAATAACCAGAATAATATTATATCTAACAGAGAAATAGTATTTCTAATTAAAAACCCTCCAGCAAAGAAAACTCCACATCTGAATGGCTTCATCTGTGAATTATATGAAACATTAAAGGAAGACATAGTTCAAATTCTGCAGAAACTTTACTAGAAAATAGATGATGAGGAGTCACTTCCCAACTCATAAGAACTGCATTATTACCCTAATACCAAAACTCAAGTGAAGGTATTATAAGAAAAGAAAATTATAGACCAATATGCAATGAACCTAGATGTAAAATCCTAACAAAATACTAGCAAACAGAATCTAGCAATATATAAACAAGATTATACATCATGAACAAATGGTGTATATTCTAGGAATGCAAAGTTGATTTAACATTTGCTAATCAATCAGTATAATTCACTACATTTATATACTTAAGAAAAATTATTTTGTAGTCTCACTATACATACAGAAAGAATTTGGCAAAATTCAACATGCATTGTTGAAAAAATTTTCAGCAAAATTTTCAGAGAATTCTTGTGTTTGCTGAGAATTTTTTTAACCTCATAAAGGGTATTTATGAAAAACCTGGAATTAATGTCATACTTAATGGTGAGAATGAACGGTTTTCCCCTAAGGTTGAGAACAAGGCAGAGTGGCCCATTCTCATCATTCCTACTCAACATAGTGCTAGAGATCCTAGTCAGGTAAGTTTAAAAAAACTTTTATTCAGCAATAAAAAGGAATGAACTGCTAACGCATACTGTAGAGTAGATGAGTCTTAAAGGCATTGTGCATTGTGAAAGAAGCGCCACTCAAAGCTCTGGATGATTCCATTTCATTCTGTAAAAGAGAAAATGAAAGTAACAGAAAATATGATTGCTAGGGGCAGAGGGTAATGGTAAGAGATTGCCTATAAAGGAATAAGAGAAATTTTTGAATATAAGAAATATTTGTCTATCTTGTTTATGGTGGCAGTTACATAACTAGTTGTCAAAATTCACAGATTTATACAACTAAAAATGGGTGAATATATTCGAAATTATACTTCAATAAAACTGACTTTCAAAAAAATTTAATTGGGGGGCTTCCCTGGTGGCGCAGTGGTTGAGAGTCCGCCTGCCGATGCAGGGGACGCGGGTTCGTGCCCCGGTCCGGGAGGATCCCACATACCGTGGAGCGGCTGGGCCCGTGAGCCATGGCCGCTGAGCCTGCGCATCCGGAGCCTGTGCTCTGCAACGGGAGAGGCCACAACAGTGAGAGGCCTGCGTACCACAAAAAAAAAAAAAAAAAAAAAAAAAAAAAAAAATTTAATTGGGTACAGAAGGAAAAAGAATGAAGGGAAAGAATATAATATTCTCCTGATTTTTCTTTTGGGAAACCAAGCAGTTGCTTTAACTGAATCTTACAATGACTGATTTTGATGCCAAGACTTTTTTCATTCATTTAAAAATAATTGGGTTGCATGTGCATTTCAGACTGAATTACATATACCAGCAAGTTAAGCCTATATACCTCAAAATAATACAAATTATTAAGGTAGTTGTTTTGGAATTTTTGTTAGAAATATGGAAATAAGTTATTCTTGATATTTTTCTTTGAAGATTTAAAGGTTGTTTTTAAATTATTTGCGAAGATTACACAATAGGAAACTACGTGGTCTTTTTTGTTGTTTTTAAAGGTAAGCAATATAGGAGGGTACAGACAAGTAAAAATGTAAAATTCTCTCATTGATTTCACTCTTTGATTACACTGTTAATCGCTTGGGTTTATATATCTTGAAATTTTTTGTTTGTGTTCTTGTACACATACATTTTTTAAAAAAATCAACTTAAGCAGACGCATACCACGCCTGCTTTACTGAGGCATTTTTCACCTGATGTAATGTTGATATCTTTCTACATCAGTATTCATGTATTTATTCAGGAAATAATTTTATGTTTACAACTCTGTTCTAGTTGCAAAGGACAGAGCAAGGAACAAAATATGGTCCTTGCCTAAGTGAATTTATATTCAAGTAAGAAGAAGATAATAAACAAGTTGGGGGGAAAATGTCACTATATTGTTAAGTTTCATAAAGATAAATAATGAAGTGTAAAGAGATGAAAAGTGAAGGGGCAAAATGAGCAGGATAAGGACCTTAGATAGTCGTGGTGTAGGCTTTTATATGTAGACCTACTTTATTCTTTAGATGGTTATTTATTATTTCATAGTATAATTTATTTAACTTATTCTGTTGATGGGCATATGGATTACTTAGATTTTTTTCTGTTATAATCAATACTTTAATGAACATCCTTGTACATATTTTTTTGCTTAGATGTGCAAGTATTTCTGTACACTAAATTCTTAGAAGGAAAACTGCAGTTTTAAATGTCTATTATAGATTCTGCCAAATTATTCTCCAAAATAGGCATTATCTGTCAATGGATAAAAAATAATACCACATTTTAATTTGTATTTACCTGATTCCCAGTGAAGTTGAGCATATTTATTGGTCATTTGTTATGTCTTGTATAAATTGCCTACTCATATCATTTTGCCCATTGCGGGATTTGCCTTTTTCTTACTGAAATTTTAGGATTTCTTTATAATTCTGTTTATAATATACTCATCGTATTTTATAACATTTTCTCCTAACCTGTCAATTGTCTTACTTTGTGGAATCTTTGGATTTTTCATTTTTATACTGTCAAAGTCTATCAGTCTTTTCCTTCCTAGCTCCCAGGTTTTGTGTCTTTCCAGAAAAGCCTTCTTATAGTAATTTAGTCTCTTATATTTTCTTCTACTACTTCTTTAGTTTTACTTATGTTTCTAGTAGATTTTAATTCATCTGGAATTTTTAGAATATATATTCTGTGGTTGGGACCTAACTAATTTTTTCAGTTTTGTAACCATTCTCCCAAAATAATTTATTGAACTATATGTCTTTTTTTCCACTGACTTGATATACAATCTCTATCATATTTTAAAAGTCCAAAATATATTTGTTCTGGATTTAATACTCCATTGTTTTGATGATTGTCATTTTATATTTGACATCTGGTAGGGCACCCCTCCCCATTGTCTTTTTCAAAAAAAATTTGGCAATTTCTGTGTATTTTCTCTTCCAGATGAACTTTAGAATCAACATGTCAAGTTCCATTAAAAATCCCTTTGGGATTTTGATTGGAAGTGCATTGAATTTACAGATTAATTTGGGGAGAATTGACATCTTTACACTATTGAATCTTCCCATCCAGGAACATGGTATGCCTCTCCATTTCTTCAGGTGTTCTTTTATGTCCTTTAGTAAAGTTTTATCGTTTTTTTTCATGTAGGTCTTACATTTTTCTTGTTAGGTTTACTCCTGGGTATTTTGCAGTTTTTGTTGTTATTGTGAATTACATCTTTTCTTCCATTTTGCACTTTATTTTTCAATTGGTTATTGCTACTATATAGGAAATCTATTGATTTTTGTATGTTGATCTTACCATTTACTTAATTTTCAATTGATTCTCTTGAAATTTCTAGAAGGATTATTATGTTTTCTGCAAATGATGGCATTTTGTTGTTTCCTTTTTTCAGTATTTACTTTTCTATTTTGTTTTTTTGTTCATTTTATTTTGTTTTCTGGTCTTATTGCATTGGTTAGGTTTCCAGATCTGTTCCCTACTAGTTCTGATTTGGGCATCTTTTCTGATTTAAATGGAATGCTTCTAATTTTTAAACTTCTACATTTATATATGCCTTAGATTTCTGATAGAATACATTGTCAAGAACAAAAGTGTCCTTCTTGGCTTACCAGGTATTTCCATGGTAATAGATATTGTGTTTTATCATGTGTTTTTGTTGAGATGATACATTATTCTTTTCACCTCTAACATTTTAATGTAGTGAATTACATTAATACATTGACCTAATATTGGTAATGGTGTTTCTCATTTTTCGTATTTATTCAGCAAGTATTTGGATACTTGCAATATCAGATATTGCATTGTGCCAGGAACTTTGCCACAAACTTGGTGATAGTGCTAAGTCTGAATGGTTCCTCTCTTTTTTATATGGAGAAGAGAGATAATAAGCAAGTACCCAAGGACAAGATAATTTTAGACTGTGGTAGTACTGTGGAGGAAATAAAGAGAATGATATGGTAGAGAGATGAGGAGAGTACCTCCTTTGATATTATCATCTGAGAAGGTAAAATATAAACTAAGACCTGAAGAATGATGAAAGCATTGGGAAAAGCATTCCAGGTAGGGGAAGATCACACATTAATTGTATTTCTTAATGTCTTCTTGGTCCCCTTTCATATATGTGTGTGCTATACTTTTTACACAACTGCTGAATTTTCTAATGGTGTTTTATTTGAGTTTTTGTTTTGTTTAGGTTTTTTTTTTTCTGTTTAGGTTTGCTAATAGGGTTATTTATGCTTATGAGCTAGGGAGTTTTACCTTCTGATTTCTGGACTTCGTAAATAAGATAATAATGTTCTGTTCCTTCTGAAAGGACTACCCTTAAGATTTCTTCTATGGATATATTCTATTACATTTCTACCTTTCCTTGAGGTAATTTTGATGATTTCTTTTCTTAGAAAACCATCCATTTTGTTTAGACTTTCACGTTTATTGATGTATAGTTGTGCTCAGTTTTCTCCTTATAATTTTTTCTTTCTCTGATTTTCTGTAATCAGACTTGTCAAAGGCTTGTTTCTTTCTTGTAAGACTTACCCAAGAAGCAATTTTTGGGTTTATTAATTACTTTTGTATCTCTCTGAATTTCTTCATTTCTATATTTATCACTATAAACTATATTGATATATTTTTATTTGTATTTTATTTTTGAAGCTTTTTATGTATTTTAAACCTTTCTTGTGCTCTTCTGAATACATTTATGCTCTAAATTTTTCTTTTAAGGATTGCTATGACCAAATTCCATTGGAAATAATATGCTCACAATTTTAATTTTCTTTTCCTCCGTATTCTGAGAGTTCATGAGTAGACTTTTTTTCTTTTCTTTTTAAATTTTCAAGTACAGTGTTATTCTTTTATTGATAATATTTAGTTTCTTTTAGCTTAATGGACCAAGAATGTAATTAATTTAAACATGTATTTAAAAAATCTGTTCAGATTTTCCTTTGCTTAAGATAGGATCAGGTCTATTTTACTATGAAATATAAATGTAGTTCATTAATTCTATTTCTGAATTGTCCATATCTTTGCATAATCTACTTGATTTCCTCATTTTCTGAGAAAGGTGTGTGCAAAGTTTCCGACTAAGTTGTGTGAATTTTCAAGTTGCTTAAATTTCCAGTATTTTTACTTTATATGTTTCTGTTATATTGTTAGGGTACATAGAAGTTGAGCTATCACACAGTCCTGATGTATTGTATCTATTATTATTATGAAATGTTTTTTTCTATCTAATGCTTTTTGCCTTGAATTCTTCTTTGACTGATATTAATAATGGCACCTTTGGGATTGCTTTTTCACACCTGTTTTCAACTTTTATGACAAAAAATTTAGATCTCTCTCGTAATAGCATATAGTTGAGTTTTTTCCTTTTTTTTTTTAATCCTAATGTAAAAATAAGAGGAATTATCCCATTCACTTTTATATTAACTTGGTCTTTTGGTCTTTGTTCTTTTTCCTAACATTGAAGATTATGGCGAAGATGTATTTTCTTATTATCCTACACCCCAACCGCTTGTCTTTAACTGAATTGGAGTTTTTAAAATTCTATTTCCTTCCCAGTTTGAAAAATATGTTTTCTTCCTGTTCTTCAGCAGGCATTGGATTGAATTAAACACTGTTTGTAACTAGTTGCTCCCTTTCCCTTAACATAGGCTTTTGACATTATTTCATTCAAACTTGACTTTACTATTTTTTAAATAATTTGGAATTATAGTAATATATTTGTTTTAATATGCTTTTACTTTTTTAACTTTAAGGAATTTTTTATTAACAGCTACCTGAAATGTTAATGAAAGATTATATTCTACTAATTTCTTTTCTAACTCCTTAGTCTTATGATTCCAAGGCTGTCTTTTTCTTGGATTCATTTTTGTTGTCAAGGCATACATTCTCTAAATTGAGAAATGTTTGTGGTTTTTAAATTTTCAGAGTGCTTACATCTCTAAAAAATTACCTTGTTCTACAGTTTAGACTTTTTAGAAATAATTGTGCTTCATTTCTTTTCATTGCAAATTGTCTTCTAGCATCTAGTTTTGTATTTGGAAAGTCTAACATCAATCTGATTTTTAATTCTCTTATTAACAACACCCCCCTGGAATCTTTCTAGACTTTATATCCTTGGAATTCTCAAATTTTACCAGGTCATGACTCTGTGTGTAGGTGTGTAATCTGTATGTGTGTGTATATCTGCATGTGCATTTTAATGCCATCTTACATGAAATTGTTTTATTTTGAGGCTCTTTTTATAATTGATGAATAATGATAAATAGCAGAAGTAGGCTAAATTTATAATTAAATTACATTGTATTATTGATATCGAACTTAAGGAAACCCTTGAAATAATCTATAACTAACTCTGTTAGCAAAAAATCTACTTAAAAACTCTAGATTTGAGAATTCCACACAATTTTTACTTATTTTAAACATTAATAATTTGTTCACTTTATAAAGTTTATAATTAATGTCAAAAATTTCATAGTGTATTGATGATTTAATACTGAGTTGTTGCAGGCAGGTAAGTACTTTGAAGCGTAACAAAGGTCGTCATGTCTTGTACTAGCTCTGTGAGAACAGTGCTGTGTTTCGCAGTATATCACTGATGCTTAGCACATTCCTAGATCTTAACTAAAATTTATTAGATGGATCGATGAGTATGAATGAAAGAATATAGGTATAAATCAGTGTTTTCTTAACGAATAGACTTCTGAAAGCTAAATTTAATTTAGTCAGGTTCACTTTAGTTTTATTTGCTTTAATCTCAGGATACCAATACCATAATGTCAGACTATTAATTGATACTCTTTTTACAAGAACTTTAACTGGGCTTTTATTTTATTTTCTTATTTTATTTTAATGTATACATAAATCAGTATTCAGGGACTCCACTAGTACAGAAAAATTATACCCCAAATGTATTAATTTTGGAATAATTTACTCTTTATTAAGAGTTGCAGTATTTTAGCTGAATTTTACCCTCTTTAAGACTATAGAGTGGGATGAATTGGGAAACTGGGATTCACATATATACACTAATATGTATAAAATAGATAACTAATGAGAACCTGCTGTACGACACAGGGAACTCTACTTCACTGTGCTGTGCAGTAGAAACTAATACAACATTGTAAAACAACTATACCCCCCCCCCACCAAAAAAAAGACTATAAAAAATACAGAGCAAATAAATTTCTGTTAGATTTTAGGACCATGTACAGAAGAAAATAATTATGTACAGAAGAAAATAATTATGATGACTATGATGATGACTATTTCTTATAATAAATATGTGTTTGTATTCAAAGAACTTGGAAGAACACATACCATATTTTTCTGGGCTTGTTTGAGAGACATAGAATTTATTCAATCAGTGTTATAAAATTATCATAGATTCAAATTAATCTCTTTTTTAATATTTACCTTTCTGTATACAGCCTTTTAATATTATTATCATCTTAAAGTTCAGATTACCAGCTTGACAGTCAATGATAAGTGGAGGATGGTTTCCGGAACAACAAAAGCAGTAATAAATTGGTGGATAGTGATGAGATGGGAGGATGGGGAGTGTTAAAGGTCAAGAAATCCAAATTCTGTAGTTGCTAGCTTTCTTGTTTTTTAAAGTATGTTTACTCTGGAGGACTGACCCTTTTTCCTATCCCCGCCTTGCATAATCTTTCATTTGATATATTGATCAAATGATTGATAATTCCTAATTGGTTTCTTTGTCTCTGTTGTCCTGTCTATCCAAAACCATCTTTCACGTGGCCTCTATCCTTCTAGAACGCTGAGTATTTATTTTAATGCTTAAACCCTTCAGTAAGCTACCATATAGATTCTGAACTTCTCAGCATGATACTGAAAGACCCCATCTTACTTAAGCATTATTCTTTTTACTATTTTCATTCAGAATTGTCTTTTCCTTCCTCTGTACAATCACTGTATTAGTATCTATTTTGTACTGTTTTCCAATCTTGTTTGATATAGTTAGCTATTTGTACATAGAGTTGCCTTTCTATATTTATATTTGTGGAAGGCATTGATTATTAAAAAAAATCATTTTGGATTACCATTCTCCTGTGGCTATCCTGCTTTACACATAGTATGTAATTGGCAGTGAACATTTGTTAAATTGAATGGAGTTTGTATATATGATGTCTAGTTAATCAGAATATACAGTATCCTTATTCTTTGGAGTGAATACCAGTTTATTACACTACCAAATGGACTGCTCTTCTCTTATATAGCAGTGATAATACATTTGTTCTGAAGAGGAGTTAGTTTGAAATGTTATGCTAATTTTCACCGTTGGTCCAAATGACGCTACATTTCCACATTTTCATGTGACTTTGTGTTTTGAGTATACAAGGATTCGGAATACCATTAATAGCATAAACAAATTCATTCAGCTCTGATCATTGTTAAAAGACCTTGCTTTTTGTTAAGCATTTGTGTTGTTTATTTTGGGGAGAAAGTAAAAAATACTTTTTTTGAATTTTATTTTTTTTATATACAGCAGGTTCTTATTAGTTATCTGTTTTATACATATTAGTGTATACATGTCAATCCCAATCTCCCAATTCATCCCACCACCACCCCACCACCACTTTCCCGCCTTGGTGTCCATACGTTTGTTCTCTACATCTGTGTCTCTATTTCTGCCCTGCAAACCGGTTAAAAAATACTTTGTTAATCAAATAGTATTGCCATTAAATAATTTTTTTAAACAAAAGCAACCTCTGCAGTAAAACATCACCTTTAATCTTTAAAAACTAAAAGGATTTAATGTGCACAAAAATATAGAGACTAGTAAAATAAAGCCTCTATAAATCTCTTTTTCAGATCACTATTATCAAGAATTTGCCACACCACTTTGTTTTAAATTCCTGACAGTATTTCTGTATACTGCAATATGCATCTCTAAAAGATAAGGGCATTTTCTTACCTAACCAGAGTAATTCCTTTATACTATTTAATGCACAGTTCATATTCAGATTTCTTCATTTTCCTTGAAAATTTCAAATAAGGTCTATATTATTTTGATGGTTATGTCTCTGGAATTTCTTTAATTTAGAACAGTTCTTCCCTTTTACTGTCTCTCTCTCTCTCTCTTTTAAAACATGTTCTAGATTTTAGTTTAGTCTGTGTGCTTCTGTTTAACTCAGTGGTTCCCAGTTTCCCACCCCCAGGGTTTTTTTTTGTTTTTTCCTCCAGGGGGACATTTGGCAATGTCTGGAGATATTTTTAGTATCACAACCTGTGATAGGGTTGCTACTGGCATCTAGTGGGTAGAGGCCAGGGATGCTGCTGAACATCCTGAAGTGTATATATAGGACAGCTCCCAACAACAAAGAATTATCTGGCTCAAAATGTCAATGGTGCCAAGATTGAGGAGCCCTGATTTAACTTTTTCCTGATATTTGCCTTAATAATTTTTATAAACTGTAAGTTATTTCAGGGAGGCAAGAGTACTTCATAGGAGGTACTGTATATTTTATGTTGCATAAATCAGGGGCATATAATGTTTAGTTGTCTCACTTTTAGTAATTAAACATTGGGTTCAGGTATTAACAGCTTTATCCCTTAAATATAGAATTTAAAGTCAGCTTTCCTAGAGCAGAATCAAGCAACAGCTTCTTTTTCTGGTGGAAAGAATATTGAACTTGTTAATTGGATAACTGATCTCTTGGTGTTAGATATTTAGAAACTTCTATTTATATAAGGATCCTGTGCTTCTGTTTTCTCATCTGTAGCAATGAATTGAACCTGGTGATCTCTAAGACCCTTGCATTTTGATGGTTCTTTGTATTAGACAAGAATTTGATGCACAAACACCATTTCATAAAATATCCAGCTAGTCAAAACAGCACATCCAAAATAGTTTGGATATAACTTAAATTGTCATGCTTTGAATATTGATAACTTTGACAGATTATTTCCCTTACGGATGAATAAACTTAATAAGGACATCCCTTTCCTTCTGTCTCTCCCCTCTTCAGGAAAGTTATTTATACATTTCATTTAAGGAAAATGTTTCAGAATATTTATGTGAATTTCTTATTCAGACCATTTTTAATGCTCCAGAACTTGGCCATTATTCAAAATGAATTTTTTTCTATAGAAATAATAAAAATGAGTTAGGTTTCAATGGGAAAATGCATTTTAGTTTTTAATCTGAATTTCCTCAACTAAGGACATGTTAAAGAGGTATATGCCCATAACTTAGTTGACATTTGAATAAAGGATTACTTATTTTTGTATTTTTATAAGACTGCATCTCCTTATATCAGTCTCTCTACTTGTTCTGTAATGTAGCACAAGAATCTTTCCAGGTGGGAAAAGAGGAATTGGTGTTAAAGGAGGAAGTCCTCTTCTGCTTCCTCTTCAGAACTCCTATGGCTCTTTTTTTTTTTTCCTCTCTTCATCTTATGCACTTTCTACCTTGTATTATTGTTATTGTATACTTTTACTCTCACATTAAAGAAATAAGCTCCTAGGTAGTAGGCTTAATTTTACACATCTCATGGTAGTAAACAGCAGTATCTCTCGTACAAAGACTGTAATAAAAGTGTTTAATAAATCAGTGAAGATAGCATTTTGCCCTACCTGCTACCTAATATTTGATTTTTCTATATCTATAAAATATACCTTTAGGGCTTCCCTGGTGGCGCAGTGGTTGAGAGTCCGTCTGCCGGTGCAGGGGACGCCGGTTCGTGCCCCGGTCCGGGAAGATCCCACATGCCGCGGAGCGGCTGGGCCCGTGAGACATGGCCGCTGAGCCTGCGCGTCCAGAGCCTGTGCTCCGCAACGGGAGAGGCCACAACAGTGAGAGGCCCACGTACCGCAAAAAAAAAAAAAAAAAAATATATATATATATATATATATATATATATACCTTTAAATTTATTTTTTGTAACTACCTCTCCCTTCTCCAAATACACTGCAACCTTTTAGAATCTGAAAGGGAAGGGTCCCCAAATCATCTTTTATTTATTCAAGAGTTATTTGAGTCCTGACAATGTGATGAGCATAGTTCTAGTTGCTGTATATATATCAGTGCTCCAAACAAAGTGCCTATTTCCATGGAGTTTAGAAAGACAGTAAATATATATAATAAATCATGTGAAAAATTCATGAAAAAATTATGCAGAATAAGCATCTAGAGATGGCTGAGAGACTTGCTTAGGTCTCACAGGTAGTAGATGAAGCAGTAATGGTACCTAGGTCTTTAGATCCTAACAGTATCCTTGAAATTAGTTTATTCTTCATTAATCTTAAACTGGGGGGGTGGGAGAGAATATAAATAGACATCCATTCCTATTCTTTTCTTTCATCCTAATGTCTTTTTAAAAATCTATATATAGTATTTCCTAGTCATTTGAATCTACTGATTTTTAAGTTATCAAGTTTTTCACATATCAAGAATAGTGGGCTTTAAAAATCAATATGAAAACTTTTATGGATGGGAATTCCCTGGCGGTCCAGTGGTTAGGACTGCGGGCTTTCACTGCTGAGGGCACGGGTTGGATCTCTGATCAGCGATCTAAGATCCCACAAGTTGTGCTGCACGGCCAAAAAAAAAGAACTTTTATGGAGACGTTTTAAATCAATAAGAAAACATATTTCTTCTGCACTTAGTATCCCTCATGAAAAGATTGAGATGCATTTTTCTTAGTAAATTTTCACCGAACTTAGTTAAGATACAATGTGGCATAAGGGGACTTGTGTCAGCAAATCACTTTTGAT